>NC_064616.1:962545736-962848766 GCF_023898315.1 Schistocerca nitens | reverse complement strand
AGTGTGATCATGTGATGTATCTGACCCCAGGAATGTGTCAATAAAGTTTCCCCTTCCTGGGACAATGAATTCACGGTGTTCTTATTTCAATTTCCAGGAATATATATATATATATATATATATATATATATATATATTGTCTGAAATATTTAACAAATGGTTTGATTCTGATGAGAGTAACGTTTTGTCCTTAATGGACTGTATATCATTAAAAAAAACTGAATTTCAAAATATTTTGAAATGAGCCTACTCACTTTGTGTTGTTGATTTCCTTAGTGTAGATATTATGTATTATGAAGTCGCTACAGTTTCTGATTTGTTTTGGGGGAAAAGGAATGAGCATTTAAAAGCAAAGTTAGCTACTATGACAATACCACAAAGAGGGTCTACGGTATAGAAATGATTGGCTCATCAAAATTGTGTAGTGTTTTAGCTTTAGTTACATTTGCCTTGAGTATACTTTCCTCAAATGCATTCACGGAGAGAGTATTCTCCATTATGAACATTAAACAGGGATGAGCGAAACAGATGTTCAGTTGATCTAATAAAAAATGAACTGTACACTTATTTCAATTATGATGAAAGTTGCAGTGATTTTTTTATAAGACAATACTGTCTAATGAAAAAAGTTGAGAATTGCACGCTCAACGAAAAGTACTCCTCTTCATTGTGTTCAGTGTATTATGAAGAAAATGCGCAGTAATTGGAATTATTTTAAAAAATGTCACTGTCGATAAATGTGTTCCTACTTTCCCTCACTGAAACCTGGCAACCCTGCCTATAATGCTGCAAAAGTTGAAAATTCGACCAACTTCAACTTAAAAAGCTTCAACAATTGCAGACGAGATTTCTCAAGAGGAGGTTCCAACATTGCTGCACAAGTTGAAAATTCTACCAACTGCAACTTGAAAAGCTTCGACAATTGCAGACGAGTTTTCTCAAGAGGAGTTTCTGACAATGACGCGTACACCATCCTTACAAGGATAGATCCCTAACAGTGGTATTGACTTTTCGAAAGCATCTATACGGTTACGTAGGTTAAGATCCCAGGCATCACACACTGCAGCCATTCATCCTGGTGGACCCTCATTTGCAAGTAACTGACGCAAAAAAATTTCGGATTTTTTCATGACGCTCAATTGCTTTAAAAAAATGTGTGTCACATAGCCTTGTGGTATAACGGATAGGATAAGTGCTATACATGCATGGGGTTACAGGTTCAATTCTTGTGAAGTGCATTACTTTTTTTATTTTTAAATGTGTATAGAACTGTCTTTGATCGTCACTTTTATGCAATTAATTGACTGAAACGCAATTTTTTATTTCCATACTTTGTCACATCATTTTAATCAGAACATCGTTTGCTCTTATTTTTCTTCCTAGCATTCGTTCTCCCCTTGAAATCTTCGTTCATGTGTTTTTAATTAATTTTATGTATTAATTTCGATGTAACTTCTTTTATTTTGATAATCCTATTTTCTCGTCCAGGTTATTGCAGTCATAAATCTATTCCTCATTTTGCTTGAATTTCATTTCACTTATAAACCCTACTTTTGTTTAAATCTTCATTATTTTTTCCATAGTGCAATAGGAATTTACGTTTTAAATGTTTCTATGACTATTACTGTGAAAAAAAACTGCACGTCTTGTGACGAAAAAAACATTTTTCACGCCACTGCACAGTCGATATACGAGTAAATATATTATTTCGTCTTCTGAATTTTCCAGTAGCTGATTATTAAAATAGATAAGTCTAATTAAATTCACATTCATAAGAATTCCAAGTGGAAAAGGAGTGATATAAAGAAATAATGAAAAATGAAGTAGTTCATATGGTGATTAAAATGATGCGACAGAAGAAAAGAAATAAAAAATTACATTTAAACCTATTATCAGAAAAATAATGATCGACATCATTTAGATAAATATTTAAAAATAGGTATATTTAATGTACCAAATGAGACTTGAACCCACAATCTCTTACATGTGACACCCTTACCCTATCCATTACATCACGAAACGAGTGTATGTGACATATTTTTTTCAATCGCGCAAAATTCAGAAATTTTTTTCGTCGATTACTCGCAAACGAAAACCCACCAGAGTGAATGGCTGCAGGGTGTTATACCTGGGATCTTTACCTACATCACCGTATATTTGGTTTCAAAAAGTCGATGCAACCGCTTGGGACCTCTCCTTGTTAAAAGTTCCTAAACGTCACGGAAGAGGCACTGTTATCTTAATCATAACTACACTATAAGAAAGTACAGTTCCTGCCATCTATGACGGAGAAAAGGAATCACGTTCGCAGCTCGCATAGCTCCATATTGGTCAAACGAAGGACCATCACTAAATTAAACAAGTTACAGAATTATGCAAGTTTACCTTACATAGTTTTTGCGATAAGTGTAACCACCGACCTACAGTGAATCTCATTTATATAGAGAGACAAGTAGGTGCGTTATCAACAAGGAACATTATTTTGCATATAAAAAGTATGGCTAATGCATGTAAAAAGGAAGTTGTATGTTATACAAAACCGCTAAACCAAGTGTCAATATAAATTTTAAGCGAAGGGGGCTAACAAAAGGCTGGTACAGAATTTTAATTATTAAAAGTTGGTGGTGGTCCAATGGCCGCAGGTGTGGCGGCAGTTCATTGCACTTCCCAGCATCCTGGAGACGGGGCTGGCAGCTGGAAGCGAGTTTGCAGGTGTATGAGGGACCGCAGTGCAGGTTTAGGAGTTGTTTTCGTACATGGAGAACGTGTCTGTGGCTTATAAAAGCGATAATTAAAACCTAACTTAAAAATACATGTAAGCTGGTAAGGCGTTACAACTAACGTGTATATTCTAGAGCAAGGCTATAAATTGACGCCAAAGTAGAGTATGAGTAAAATACGTTAATACAGTAAAAGGCACTAGTGCATATTGAATTGAAGCAATTAAGGTATACTCGGAAGGAACCACTTACAAATGGGGACACAGGCCAGTTTTTATGTACACACATCAAAAAAAGTTTTGCATCACCTCGATTCGGAAAGTTTCGGAACCTGTACAGAAAACTGCAATAGAGATCAACATAAACATCATATTTCCGCCCTTTTTATTGCTCATGAAAACCACACATTGCATGTTGTACCTCCACACAGCGAGACCTTCAGAGGTTGTGGGCCAGATTGCTGTACGCACCAGTACCTCTAATACCCAGTAGAACGTCCTCTTGCATTGATGCATGCCTGTATTCGTCGTGGCATACTATCCACAAGTTCATCAAGGCACTTTCAGTCCAGATTGTCCCACTCCTCAACGGCGATTCATCGTAGATCCCTTAGAGTGGTTGGTGGGTCACGTCGTCCATAAACAGCCCTTTTCAATTTATCCCAGGCATGTTCGATAGGGTTCATATCTGGAGAATATGCTGGCCACCCTAGTCGAGCAATGTTGTTATCCTGAAGGAAGTCATTCACAAGATGTGCACGATGGGGGCACGAATTGTCGTCCATGAAGACGAATGCCTCTCCAATATGCTGCCGATATGGTTGCACTATCGGTCTGAGGATGGCATTCAGGTATCGTACAGCCGTTACGGCGCCTTCCATGACCACCAACCGCGTACGTCGGCCCCACATAATGCCACCCCAAAACAGTAGGGAACCTCCATATTGCTGCACTCACTGGACAGTGTGTCTAAGGCGTTCAGCTTGACAGAGTTGCCTCCAAACACGTCTCCATTGTCTGGTTGAAGACATATGCGCTACTCATCGGCGAAGAGAACGTGATGCCAATCCTGAGCGGTCCATTCGGCATGTTGTTGGGCCCATATGTACCGCGCTGCATGGTGTCATGGTTACAAAGATGTACCTCGCCATGGACGTCGGGAGTGAAGTTGCGCATCGTGCACCCTATTGCGCACAGTTTGAGTTTCGTGGCTGCACGAAAAGAATTATTCAACATGGTGTCGTTGTTGTCAGGGTTCCTCCGAGCCATAATCCGTAGGTAACTGTCATCCAGTGCAGTAGTAGTCCTTGGGCTGCCTGAGCGAAGCATGTCATCGACAGTTCCTGTCTCTCTGTATCTCTTCCATGTCTGAACATCATCGATTTGGTTCACTCCTAGACGTTTGGACACTTCCCTTGTTGATAACCGTTTCTGGTACAAGGTAACAGTGTGGACGCGATCGTACTGCGGTAATGACCTTCTAGGCACGGTTGAACTACAGGCAACACGAGCCGTGTACCTCCTTCCTGGTGGAATGACTGGAACTGGTCGGTTGTCGGACCCCCTCCATCTAATAGGCGCTGCTCATGCATGGTTTTTTTACATCTTTGTGCGGGTTTAGTGACATCTCTGAACAGTCAAAGGGACTGTGTCTGTGATACAATAGCCACAGTCAATGTCTGTCTTCCAGAGTTCTGGGAACTGGGGTGATGCAAAACTTTTTTGATGTGTGGAACATGGAAAGTGTGCCACACAGTTCCGCATTATCCGTTGCTAAAACTAGTATCTATATTAAAATGGGCTAATTTTCATGACTGTATAAGACATGAAAATATAGAGGGGGAGCTGACTAAATTGTACTCCTTTTGAGATTTCATTCATTGTAGCCTAAACAGCCTTTCATGCTCCTCAACATTTCTTCTATTCGATCTTTCCCGCACAACTGACAATACCTTTCTCGCGTTTGATGCAGAAAACAGTGAAAGTTGCGAAATTCAGTTCTTTTTCTTCAACTGATGATGGGATTCAGGTATCAGAACTCAGTCTCAAATCATCCAAACAGAAAAAGTGGTGTATTCTTTGGTAGCACGCAAACCATGTTAATATTGTATATCCTTGTGTCTAAGTATGGCAACGGCCTTGCCGTCAGATCACCGAAGTTAAGCGCTGTCAGGCGTGGCCGGCACTTGGATGGGTGACCATCCGGGCCGCCATGCGCTGTTGCCATTTTTCGAGGTGCACTCAGCCTCGTTATGCCAATTGTGGAGCTACTCGACGGAATAGTAGCGGCCCCAGTCAAAGAAAACCATCCTAACGACCAGGAGAGTGGTGTGCTGAACACACACCCCTCCTATCCACATCCTCAGCTGAGGATGACTCGGCGGTCGGTTGGTCCCGATGGGCCACCTGTGGCCTGAAGACGGAGTGTTTGACTGCTTTGTGTCTAAGTGAAGATTTTCATTGACAAATGGAAGGACAGACCTACAGCTGTTGTTTGGCTGTTTTCTACATTGAACATGTTAACACAAGTTGCTGTCCTGTTATCAACGTAACATGCTGGAAATCCATATTCACCCTTTTACAAATGAGTTTCTTTTGCGGTCTCCCTGTAGAGTCGCCAAAACACTTTCTATTCACTGGTGGAGCTGTTGATCCAGATTTCTTCTCCTTTGCTTCGGTTAGCTTTTTTTTCCGTGGGTGCTCCAGCTCACAGGCTCCTTGGCTAGGCCTTCAATGTCGAACGCAAATGTTCTTGCATACGACATACTGAAAGTGGACATAATCTCTTCAGATCGACATGCTTAAACCGAACATCATCTCTTCAAATGTATGAATGTGCTTTTCCAATTCCTTAATGCTGCCATAAATTTTCATATCCCCGTTTGCGTGTTTTCATTTTCAGCATGTCTCTTGGTTTTTTGCTTATGTACATTGCATACACGTTCACATTCATTTTATTCATGATATCCATTTAGATACACTGTTACAGCTTATGCTAATCATCTGTGCCCCACTTTCCACAACACATTTTTGCTGCCATGTCGTAATACAAAATAATTATTGAATTAAACTTTGGATAATAAACGCATTTGAAAATTCACCACATCATTTCGAAATGTTCTGTTGTACTAATAACGCTTAACACTTTTTTTCAAACCTATAGGAGCAAGTTTCTTAAATTGTACTGGTGAATTTGTGAATTTCCCACAAACGAACCACAATGGGTACGGATTCATGAATGCATGAAAACTACGGTTATTTCACGGATATCCATCCAAAAATAATGTTGCCGCTCACTTTATAACAGTATTTCTTTTCGCCACGTATACAAAATATTAGATGAAAACCAGAAGAAAATCAACACTGTCTTTAAGAGATCTTTTACTCAACACACAGATCTCATAGCTGAAAATATGGCACCAAAAAGCACGTAATTCACCCTGGCCTCACTAAATGTTGGACAGTACAAGATGTACGAATTCTACAGTTGTGATTTAAATTAGCAGCTGGTTCAACATAGGCAACTCTCCCCTACGTTGCAAACTCTTCCAAGAGGTTTATTTTGCAGGCATTGTCGACAACATGCAAAATTTCCATATTAAGCACAGATGGCGGAGGAAGTGTGTGTTTTTCGGCTTCGGGACGCTCTGCGAAAGTGAACTTGCATTAACTTTCACCGTCTTTGTTGAGCGAGTTTTCACGATAGGGGGCTGTAAATGCCCTCCCTGTCTTCACCTTATTCGTTGCCTTTTCCCTTTTCTCTATGTGGTCGGCATTGTTAAGCGGGTTTTGTCAATGTTAGCGACAGTTGGTGACCGGATGCCCTTCCTAACGCCACTACTCTCCTTTGGACAGAATCTGTATACAAAAAGGTTCAAATGGCTCTAAGCACTATGGGACTTAACATCTGAGGTCATCAGTCCCCTAGACTTAGAACTACTTAAACCTAACTAACATTAGGAAATCACACACATCCATGCCCGAGGCAGGATTCGAACCTGCGACCGTAGCAACAGCGCGGTTCCGGACTGAAGCGCCTAGAACCTATCGGCCACATCGGCTGGCAATCTGTATACCCCCATGTGTCAGCATCTAAAGAAAATTATCATGTTGAAGTGTGAGGACGTTTCATAATATTTGAGTAGAGTATATCTGAAGCAGACGGTAGATATCAACCCGTTGCTATGCTATTTTGTCTAAAACTGACATGGTGAGACCGTGGCTGTGTACAATTAATGTAGGTTAATTCTTACAAAGAAGAAGACAGCAACCAGCCACTATTAGTACTGCTATTTATTTAGGTAAATAGCGCCGTTACCGGTTTCGGATTGGTAAGTTCGTCATAAGACGGCTGTTCACGGACGATAATGTAAAGTGTATCTTGAAAATCATGTAAACAACCGTCTGATGATGAACTTACCAGTCCGAAACCGGTAACGGCGCTATTTACCTAAATAAATAGCAGTATTAATAGTGGCTGGTTGCTGTCTTCTTCTTTGTAAGAATCAACCTCTATCAACCCGCTAGTTGGATTTGGAAAACCACCTAAAAACCACATTCAGACTGGAGAGTTCACCAGCCCTTTTTTTCCTTCTTCGCTCTATCTATAACCCTTGCATTCGCTTACCTTTAGTTACCTCCTCCACCTGGCTTCTGTGTCTTTTATATTGTTTGTGAAAACATAACAGTTTTCCTGGAAAATGCAAGCAGTTAGCGCTAGAACAGTAAAGGAGGGGAAAATGTTACATTGTTACTAAACCATCGTAAATTTTACTACTTCATATTTTATTCAAAGGAAGCCATAATTTAGAGTTTATGCACTAGTTAATTACAAGGTATCTCACATACAAAATAAGTACAAGATGTCCTGTTTTAAAACCTATACTGACAATACCAGATTGGCGGGAACCGCGAATTGCTACTAATTGTAATCGTAAATTTTATGAGGGTTTAGTAATCAAGGGTTATCTATTTCATTTGATGTGGCAACTTCTTCTTTTTGTATTGTTTACTTAAATTAAGTTTCTTCTTAATTGTGAATTAAATTATGAATATTTTTGGTTCTGTGGATCTGAAAAAGAAAAGTAATAGAACAGTAAATTCCCTTTTGATGGTTGTATATTTCTTCCTCCTTGAAATATAAAGTAACTTCTTCTTATTCTTAAATTCTTTACGTTTTCTTCCTTCTAAAAACTGAATGTATCCTTCTTTATAAATGCAAATAATTTGATATTTTGTTTAAATCCAATCGATTGTCGTCTATACAAACTGAGGTTGTTGTTTCGTTTTCAGGAAAATTAGAAAAATAAATAAAATAAATTTTTTCTCTCTCGTTGTAGCATATTTTCTTTTTACTACATTTATCCTACTTCGAGATCGTAAGGTGTTCTTAAAATAGAAGTAACACAATGACTAAAAGTATTTATCTTAATTACAAAGTAAAAAGAGAGGATTCAGCAATTTATACACTGGTCGTAACATGACACATTAGAGTTACAATGCTCTTGCGTAGTTTGCAAAATTGTTTTGATAATGGCGTTTCCTCTGCAGTTAATGGTGCAATGTTGTCAGTTTAAAATAAAATTCCGTTAAACTCGGTGTTTCTGTTGTTATCAGGTATTGTAGGAATTGACCCGACAGCCAGATTACCATACTGTTTTTCTGATCGGGGTATCGCTTTTGACCTGATGACAATTTCTTGTATCTTGCTTTACATATTCCGGTGTCGTTCGCAGTAATCATGCAAGTTTTTGTTCAGTTAATTCCCAGATTCCGCTTGTGTCATGACATGTGAACTGGTGTATAAGTGTATCCTGTTCATTACACTTGCCACAATTTGATGAAAACGCAAGATGGATAGAGTATAACATTATGCGCACTGGATTGTTTCGTTGACGACATTGTACCATTCCGTCCTAACTCTGGCATAAGCTGTTTGTTGTAAACGTTCTCCCACACCTCAGATCAATTGACATGAGGGTATTTGGTTTCTATTCCGTTAGGACTTGAACATTTCTTAATACACTGTCCAGTCACATTAATGTAACTACCCGTGAAAAGCCTGAATAACCATATTTTGCAGCGCGGACTGCTGCGAGACGTGCAGAAGGATATTCAGAGAGGTTCTGGAAGGTACTGACAGGGATGTGGAACTATGCCGACTCCAGTGCTGACTCCAGCGCTAGGTTGCTCGCCTGAAGATCCGTGGCGCAAACAGCCCGATCGAGGTGCTCCCACAAACCCTCGATTGGGTTTAAATCCGGAGAGGTTGGTGGCCAGGGGAGTACGGTATACTCATCCTTGTGCTCTTCGACCCACGCACGTACACTGAGAGATATGTGACACGTTGCATTGTCCTGCTGGTAGATGCTATAGTGCGAGGAAAAACAAACTTCCAACAGGGATGGACATGCTCTCCTTGTGTTGGTGCATTGTGCCTTCCAGAATGACAAGTTCACTCAAGTAATACAAGGAAAACATTTCCTAGCCCGTAACACTCTCTCCTCTGGCCGGGACCCTTAAGACATTGTTGCAAGGTGTTTTCTTTCAGACATTTCACGCAGTTGGATAATAAAAGTGATTCATCTGGAAAGGCCACCTGTTTGCACTCGGTAGACCTCCAGTTGCGGTATAGGCGTACAAATTTCAGCCGTCGTCTCCGATAAACAGTAGTCAGCATGGGTGCATGGACCGGGCGCCTGCTGCGGAGGTCGCTAAATGGTCAGTGAGGAGACACTGCTGGTGGCCGCTCGGTTCATCTGGGCGGTCAGTTTCTCGACAGTTGCCTGTTTATTCGTCCGTACAAATCTCCGTAGCCGCGCCATTTTGTCACGCACGATATATGTGAGCAACGGCGACACGCGAACAGTTTACAAGCTTAGCCGTTTCGTAAATGCTTCTACCCTTGGCCAAAAAGCCAATGTTCGTCCCCGTTTGGATATCAAACATACAGATTCGTTTCCACATTATGGCACCGACTGCATTGTTTTCCGAGTCCCGCCACCATGCTTTACATACGCTTCACTGCTAGTGTTGCTACCTGCCATCTGTAAGTGATTATTGAACATTGACGTCAACATAGGCGGTGATAACATTAATGGGACTGGAGTGTATGTTCGTAGTATTTCTGTGCGTTGCACATTTCTTCTTACTGGGTTACGTAGCTGATCTTGGCTGTGGCGGTGCTCAGAAAGTTGAGCTTTCAATGTAGTTTGCCAATAGTGACGGGTGTTGCTTGGGTTTCTGGCAGACCTCTTTTAGAAATATACTTATCACACTGGTAGGGCTGAGTTTTGATATTTTAAGGGCGGTGTGTAATAAAATGCTTTGCATTTCGCGTCAACATCTATTAATCCGATCCCACCTTCTTAAAGAGGTATGGTTACTGTTTGGAAAAAAGCATATTTGTGCCATCAGCTGCACAGTTGTATATTTATTCTCTACCAGTTTCGATTATTACAATCATCTCCACAGGAAGATGATCGTAATAATCGAAACGGGTAGAGAATAAACATACAGTTGTACAGCTGATGGCATAAATACGCTTTTCTCAAACTATGTAACAAAGGTAGACAACCAGATACGAAAAACTCTTAATGTCATTGTGCTGTATCTGTATTTTCTAGCACCACAATTCTTAATTCCTCGTCTCTGAGTAACGTAGCATTTAATTTTCAGTGCCATTTTTCAAAGGAAGTTGTTTGCTTCCGTAAATTGATTCTGGTAATATACGCACAATGATCGGAAAAATTTACATGCTAGATTTCTGACGTAGTGACGTTATATACTAAGACTTGTGCGACGTAAATCCGTTCTGTTCTGCTCGCCGAATGAATAGTGACTTAGGTGTGAATTACTGAGTCTGCTTTTGTTACCTCCCACGTTTCAATCATATTTCAATTTCTAACCATGTATTCGAGTTCTAGGCATCTGTTTAAATTTGACTTTAGGTCTTCTTTGCTAGTAAAAGAATTAAAATCACCACAAAATTCTGCTCTACTCCAGGTCGCTGGTAAAACAAACATAATATCCTGTTTGAAAAAGTCGGCCCTCGCCTCTCTACGACTGCTTGTAGACGGAGCATACACAATTAGAAAGATGGTGTCTTCTATTTGTGCTGATATTCCTCTACTGCTTAATAGCTTCCCAGTTTCTGCTACTTGAATGCCTTCTTTTGTTAATATCGAAGCACGCGCACTTTCGGATCTGTTGAAAATTGCGTTTCATTCTGCAGTTTCATCTAGACTGTTGGTTTCGACTTCCTGCAGCAATGCTTCAGCTGGAAATTATGTGATATTCTGTTGATATTTGAAGTACACTTTTTATAATTCTGAGAGGTCATAAATGTCTTTTGTGGATCTGAATTAATGTATCCGGTGTTTATATTTGTTGTTCCTGGTATTGTAATTGGTTTGGACTGAAACAGAGGCTAGGATTTGCCTCTCTTTTCCACATTTCCGCTTGGCTCTAGTTTATCCCACAATCCCACCCTTTGTTTCCTCCCTTACGATTGTCTGCAGACAGTTATTAACGTCCAGAATGGGGGATCGCTTCTGAGTCTGACATTTTTATAGATTCAATCTCGCTTTCCCCCGGGTCACTAACTGAAATTTTTGCGGACTTTTTGTTTACATCGATTCGCCCTCCTTCGTTACTAATAGCAGAAATTTATTGTTTCTGATGGTGAATCCCCTGATGCTTCCGCTGGATATATCATCTATCCTCAAAAATTCGTTATGGGACGGACGGGGGGGGGGGGGTGTATGGAGACCCCCCCAATAATTAAGAAAATTATTAGTTATATTATATTGTGTAAAATCCCAAAATTATGTTGAAATTTTTTATTTTCCTTGTTTGACGATAGTTACCTTTTAAAATACATTCAGTAATGAGTTAAAACAAATAATTAATACGGTAGTATGCAGGTTAACTGAAAACGAGTGGCGTAAATCATGATAGTGTTACGGTGCTGCGGGCACACTTAGAATTTGTCTCAGTGCGCGAACCTTCGGATGAAGTCTGGCGCCGACGGGCCAGCGCTGCGGCCGCGGTGACATCAAAGGACTGGAACAGAAGCACCTGGAACCCTCCGCCTCGCGTCGCCTTGGCGCTTCCAGACGTTACAACGCCGCGGCTGTCGCAGTCATTCAGTGTGGATAGTTTCATTCAGTGCATGCTGCAGACGTGTTTAGTGTTCCGACTTTAGTGTCTAGTGGACTATTTTATATGACTATATTTTATTCGTTTACTTTAGTCTCTTAATGTATTGTGAATTAAGTTTGCAATGGATAAATCTGTTACAAAAAAGGCGCGCTTGGAAGTTGAGGATACTGTAACTCAACCTCCAACAATTATTGTGTCGTCAATTACTTCGTCGTCTTCAGGCGAGAACTGTTCACAGTCGAAATCTGGACAACCCGGTAGGGGAACATCATTTCAGAAGACTTGGTTGATCAAATATACATGGCTAGAATATGAAGCATCTACCGAAAAATGTTACTGCAAAACCTGCAAAGAGGCAGATGCTAAAAATCTATTACAAATTTCTTCAAAAAAAGAAGATGCATTTACTTCCGTAGGGTTTTCTAACTGGAAAAGGGCTTTGGAAAAAATCTGTCTTCATGAAAGTACGTTTATGCATAAAGAAGGTGTTCTGAAACTAAATTCTATCACTAACCGAAGTGTGGCCTCCCAATTGAATGAGCAGTTAGATAGTGATATGAAGAAAGGCCGTTTTGCTCTTGAGACAATTTTTACTACCGTGTAATTTCTATGCCGACAAAGACTAGCAATTAGAGGGCACGAAGATGTAAACTCAATTTTTTTTCAATTGTTGGAACTTAGAAAGAATAACATACCTGAGTTTAAAGATTGGTTAGGGCTTTCGAGGTTTAGGTGGATGTCCCACGATATTCAAAACGAGATCATTGACCTACAAGGGAAGTCTGTGTTGAGACATTTTTCTATTATGGTTCAGGAAATAAGTAATTCTTTGAGTCATGAACAAGTGTCATTTTGTATTCATACTGTTGATGATTCCTTAATCCCTCAACACTGAATCACAATCTCTGTTTAGTATTTTAAAAGACGTTTTTGCTCGTCTTGATTTTTCAATGGATAACTTAAGAGGACAGTGCTATGATGGCGTCTCGAATATGAGAGGTAAGTTCAAAGGACTAAAAAAGTTAGTTTTGGATGTACAACCAAAAACACGTTCTATGCACTGCACTGCTCACAGTTTAGACTTGGCAGTTGTAGACAGTCTCCGCCATATTACGTCTATGAGGGATATTATGGCTTCAGCCAAGGACTTAATAAACACCGTAAGGAAATTCAACAAAAGAATGGGACTTTTCAGAAGCATACGCAGTGAGAGCATCAAGGACCAAGCTGGTCTACGACCCCTTTGCTCAACTCCATGGACTATGCAAGCTTCTAGTATCTTGAGAATATTGAAAAACTTTGAAGAACTTCTAGAGTTTTTTTGAAACATTTTCTGCAGAGGACAAAACAGAGGCAGGTTACAAATGTGCAGGCTACCTTGAGTTAATGTTACAATTCAAGAGTTCTTTATTTTAACGTCTTTATTGCCATGCAGTGAACCCAGTAGAGAAGGCAATGAAAAAATTCAATGTCCTCATCTATGTGTTGCTGATCTGGAAAAAATATGAGGGCTTTATTTGTATATTGAATGGAAGGCGTGATAGTTTTGGACACTTTTGGGAATTGTGTTTAAAAGAAAAACCTTCACAAGTTGATGATCTTACGCTTCCTCGGAATCGAAATATACCAAAGAAGTATGCAAAAAACCAAGTCAGCTCACTGCACACTTAAAAACCCCAAAGGAATACTACAAAGCTGTTTACAGTGAAGTTTGTGAAACGGTGCAATCTTGCATTACTGAGCGGTTTGCTTCAACTGGCCTCACACAGGTCATTGCAGTTGAACAAGATTGCTTTCTTTTAGTAAACGAGCCGGTCGGTGTGGCCCTGCGGTTCTAGGCGCTTCAGTCTGGAACCGCGTGACCGCTACGGTCGCAGGTTCGAATCCTGCCTCGGGCATGGATGTGTGTGATGTTCTTAGGTTAGTTAGGTTTAAGTAGTTCTAAGTTCTAGGGGACTGATGACCACAGATGTTAAGTCCCATAGTGCTCAGAGCCATTTGAACCATTTTTTTTTAGTAAACAGAGGTGAAACAAATTTGGAAAAATCGACTGAGTTTTTCGAAAATGTCCTAGATATTGAGAGACTGCGCTTAAACTTGAATATGTTAGCCGATATCGCTAATAAAAAGCAACTGGTCTTAAAAAACATGCGTTCTGTAACAAAGTACATTACACAAGAGCCTGCAGTTAGAGAAATTTTCTGTGAAGCAGTGAAGTGCATTAAGCTTCTCCAAGTAGTTCCAATCACGACAGCAACAGCAGAACGGTCATTTAGCGCCCTTAGATGTCTGAAGTTATGTCTCCGATCAACAATGGTACAGAAGCGATTGAACAACTTGGCTGCTTTTCATGCCCACCGAGATGTTTTGGATGAGTTGGCTATCCAACCAGTCATCAACGACTTCATATTCAGTAATCCAGTCAGACGGTCGGCATTTGCACCTTTCTAAAGACACTCTACCCCCAATAATGATATTTGGAGCAATATTGGTTCAAATGGTTCAAATGGCTCTGAGCACTATGCGACTTAACTTCTGAGGTCATCAGTCGCCTAGAACTTAGAACTAATTAAACCTAACTAACCTAAGGACATCGCACACATCCATGCCCGAGGCAGGATTCGAACATGCGACCGTAGCGATCGCTCGGTTCCAGACTGTACCGCCTGGAGCAATATTAAAAATCTTTATAAAACAGAGAATTGCATACATAATGTTAAATTTTCAGTTTCGAAATATTAGTACTAGTTTAGTACTGTATTACTATAGTACTGTATTAATTATTTTCAAATACTTAAATATTTTTAGGGTGTAAGACCCAATTAAAACCCGCTATTTACATACTTTTTGACTGAAAGTGTTAGGCATACTATATTAACTTTATTAACTGTATTAGTTGGGTTGGGTTGTTTGGGGAAGGAGACCAGACAGCGAGGTCATCGGTCTCATTGGATTAGGGAAGGACGGAGAAGGAAGTCGGCCGTGTCCTTTCAAAGGAACCATCCCGGCATTTGCCTGGAGCTATTTAGGGAAATCACGGAAAACCTAAATCAGGATGGCCGGACGCGGGATTGAACCGTCGTCCTCCCGAATGCGAGTCCAGTGTGCTAGCCACTGCGCCACCTCGCTCGGTAAACTGTATTAAAGCATTAACTTTGAAATATTGTTTTTATTTAATGAACCCTGAGCCTTATTCAAAGTAAGCTTAAATTAGCTCTTTCACTTATTAATCAAAGTGCTATTACTGTGCGACAGCAATATTTTATGTTTTATTTTTTTAATGATAGTTTAGGATTTATTTAAATATAATTTCAGTCTTTTCAGAGCTATGTATTCACTGCTCTGTAATAGTCTATAAGCATAATTATTACTGTAAATTAAATTAGCTTTTTCCGAAAATAGCGTGCGTGTTTATGTTTTGTTTCTTTTTTCAAAGCCAAAACATGTGTCAGGCTTGTCGAGTTTCCCGGAGTGTCGAGTCATCGAGAGTCCAGTTTTCGGGGTTCTAATGTTGATCATATGACTCTAAAATGCTTAAAATTCTTTAAAACTCACTATTTTTCATCTAAAATTTAGTCCGCCTACGTAGCGCAGCGGTAGCGATACCGCCTAACACGCGAGGGAGCCCGCGTTCGATTCCCGGCAGGGGACTGGGTGTTGTGTGTCCTTCATCATCATTGACACGCAAGTCCCCGATGTGGCGTCAATTAAAAAGACATGCAATACGGCGGCCGAATCCCGAAGGGGATATCCAGGTCAATAAATGCCATACGATCATTTCGTTTCTAAAATTTAAAAAAGTTCCCGGGGCAAACCCCCAGTATGACCCTCCCCCCTCCCCAGTATTTTTTATAAGTCGGCACACCTATCTATTTAGTTTAAAGACTTGGCTCCGGAACACTGCCCATCGCATCACGATGAACGACCATCATCGTTGACACTTCTGTGTTGGTGTTGTAAACTGTCCGACCGCGATTGCAGTGTCTCTTGGTGGGTTTGATTTTTTACCATATGTTGCCTCGACATTGCTAACGTATCACCCATGCTATCATCTTTAGCTAGACTAACGGCATGGGCCTGAATGTCAGATAATGGGTCAGTATTAACCGTTCCTAAATCGGTCTGTCTGTTTCCACGTGAGCCTAAAGGCTGAGATACAGTTTCATTTGGAACATCACTACCATGTTCAGGCTTATTGTTTACAGTCTCGGGGTAATTAACAACAACTGAATTACTTTCAGCTGATGTCGTTCTGATTGCAACCATTTCACTACTTATTGCTGCTACGAGGTCAGAAAATAAAGGTTTACGTTTAGTTTCCTTTAATTTACGTCTTTGGTCACAATCTTTTTTTGTTTAACAGATTACCGGTTTCGGTCTTTAATGACCATCATCAGATCTGTTTCTTAAAAACAGCCATTGTGGCTTCGTCAAATGTTAAATGCGGAATCAGCACCAGCACCGTCAAATACATATAAATCACATCACATGGCTTTGTTTTTATGAAACAGATCTGATGATGGTCATTAAAGACCGAAACAGGTAATCTGTTAAACAAAAAAGATTGTGACCATAGAAGTAAATTAAAAGAAACTTATTACATATACAGGTCACTGTGTTTTTTCGCGACGATGTCGCAGCTTGTGATAGGTTTACGTTTAGTTAAGTTGAGTTCAAGATGGAATTTTCGTCTGGGACAGTTTAACGTGATCTTTTTGATTACATTTGAAGCATGCTGGTAGTTGCCCCATGCACGCAATGCGTGCTTAATAGCCCCAGATACTCAGTACAGACGGACTAGGGGTCTTTAACTTCCATTTTGATAGATCTTGTTCCATCTGGGACGGGGAACGGATAAAAATCTGCCCAGGCCTCGTTCCGGACTGCAAGAACGTTTCCATAAGGCTGCAATTTGAGTTTTATTACTTCGTTTGGATGTTAAAGACACGCACATTTTTCAGGTTGCCTTCGGCTGGACTAACGATAAACTTAGTTTCTTAACTCAAAGTGAGCACTACAAACGGTTTACGCACTCGCACACTACGTTAGAACCAGTTTTTAAATACTAGATTGACTCGTTAGTGATAAGTTGTGCACTGCCTACTTGATCTCTTGTTAGTTTCAAAAAAATGGTTCAAATGGCTCTGAGCACTATGGAACTTAACATCTGAGGTCATCAGTCCCCTAGAACTTCGAACTAGTTAAACCTGACTATCCTAAGGACATCACACACATCCATGCCCGAGGCAGGATTCGAACCTGCCACCGTAGCGGTCGCGCGGTTCCAGACTGAAGCGCCTAGAACCGATTTTTTTTTTTTTTAATCTCATTTTGTTCGCTGTCGTTCGTTACGTCTGCTCGAGGCGGACATCGTAAGACATCCGTTTAAGTTCGTTGATGATCGATTAACTCAGTTTTTTTTTTTATTACAGATGGCACGTTACCCTCTGACCGAACACGCTGAGCTACCGTGCCGGCTACTCGGCCACAACGACCGGCGCTTGTTAGTTTCATGGAGGTAGTTAGCCATGTCTTATTCTGAGAGCAGTTGGCCGCTCGTTGTCCTTCCCGAATTCCAGTTTCAGGGTATTCTTTCTGGGGCTAGGTTTCTATTGCTGTTTGTATTTTACGCTTTTGAAACACTTAGGACAGTGTAAAGACTACCATTTTCCGCGTAGCGCAGCCGAGTAATAGCCACATTGGGCGACCTGCGCGCCGGATGGGGATGAAATGATGATGGAGACAACACAACACCCAGTCCCTGAGCGGAGACTATCCCCGACCCAGCCGGGAATCGAACCCGGGCCCGTAGGACGGCAATCCGTCACGCTGACCACTCAGCTATCGGAACGGACGCGTTTATTTATGCAACTGTGTGAGTTGTTTTGGGACCCATCTTGCACGAACTTTATGAAACCCAAGTCTTTTGTGGATGATTTCGTAGGCAGAACTGTGACTAATTTGCAGACGATGTGCCACTTCGTCAATAGTTAATCGTCTGCCTAAGAGAATCATTTCACGTGAACGCTCAATGGTTTCTTCATTTGTGGCGGTAAACGGTCGTCCGGCTCCCTCATCGTGCGTACCCTCGTGCGACCATTTCGGAATTTTTCAGTTCATTCGTAGACACTCCGTTGTGGCAGGACACTGTTCCCGTACTATACCGAAAGTCTTTGATGAATTTCGGCCCCTGATACGCCTTCCGACCACAAAAAGCGGATCACTGAACGTTGCTCTTCTTTCGTGCAAATAGACAGCGGAGCAGCCATGATTAACAGCAAGGCAGTGACAACGAAACTAATCTAGCAGTTTGAAAATTGCAAAGATATAACAACAAATAAACAAAGCATACGTCACCGACGTAAAACGACAGTACTATCAAACTAAACAAAAATATAACTAAATTGAGGATAATAATTGACTTAGCATTGTACATATGATTTGAAGCTCAGTAGCTGTATGAAATATTACTCCAAATTATTAGCTGACTGCTAATTTCATGACATCAGTTCAATAGGTATAGATGTGTTACCCAACTGCGACATATGAAAATTTGTGCCGTACCGGGAATCGAACCCCACCTTTCCCCTTATCGCGGGCGGTCGCCTTATCAATTCGGCTATCGGTGCACGCTCACTGGCGGAAACCAAACCTCCATATTTCACTGTCCATTTCCTTATATAGTAATCATGAACATCTCAGCCGGCCGAAGTGGCCGTGCGGTTAAAGGCGCTGCAGTCTGGAACCGCAAGACCGCTACGGTCGCAGGTTCGAACCCTGCCTCGGGCATGGATGTTTGTGATGTCCTTAGGTTAGTTAGGTTTAACTAGTTCTAAGTTCTAGGGTACTAATGACCTCAGCAGTTGAGTCCCATAGTGCTCAGAGCCATTTGAACCATGAACATCTCCTTTTAAGCTCGTAACATTACTTGATTCCCGCTCAGGGAGAATGACACTGCCACAAGGAATCGAGACCCTTTTTGTCTTCGTATGCCCTGGCTCGGCTTATGATACTTTTGTATGACCTGACGATCGACATGTGTATGAAATATTATTCCAACTTAATCACTGAGTGCTAACTTCATAATATCAGCAGCACTGGGTACAGATGTGTTACCCAATCGTGACACAAATTTTCATGTCATAAGTGAGTAACACATTGCAGCTGGTATCATGAAATTCGCATTAAGAGAATAATTCGTAACAATTCGCAAGAGTGTTATAATTTCTTTAATTTCGTCTGAAATAAATTTCATGTGCTTACTTGTTAGTGAGATTGGCTTCAATGACACGAATCGTTGGAATGTTAGTGTCAAGACTAGTAATATCAAGCTATGCAAGTATCCGGCTAGGAGGAAAGATGCTATTTTTTTAAAGGGTTAACAAACTTTTCCCTATTTTCATAGAGAAAGATGCTACATATGTACACACTTTAACTTGGCCCCTGTCTGATCGGTGCAAGTCGGCTGCCCTCGTGCCGCTCTGGGAAGTTTACACTCGTTCCTAAACTTGCCTACGTAGCGCCGTAGCAATAAGTAACCATTTGTGAGCATACTGTCGATCCATGTGCGATGTTGTGCACAGTGATTCTTATTATTATTTACAAGAATGAGGGAAAAGGCTGTACCTGGTTCTTATAATGACTCGCCATCAACTTTTACGACGCAGTAGTCCATTACATGTACGTTTGTTTAATGAGCTATAAGCTGACTGCTTAGGGAGGAAGAGACGTGGCTTGGCTCAGCAGCCAACAGATCATAAGCTTTCACTCATTGCATTCACCTCATAGGGGCAAGCTAAAATGTGCGATTGATACAATATGTTAATTCAAATAAAATTCTCGAGTTCTCGATCGTTATCTCCAACATCGTCGTCGGGAGTAAAATCCTGACTGCCGGGGCTGGCACGGTTTTCCGCTTACATTGGCACGACTGCAGTCTCTGTCACCATTCATAAAAAACCGAAACGATGCTTGCGCGGAAGGTGAGTTGGGGCAGCTCGTAGCAGCTACGGCCCGCCGCGAGACCCAGAGACATCAAGTGGCGTGAGGGGTAGGCGCCACGTTTGAATCTGCCGCTCTCTGCTTGAAAACCGAGAAGATTTTATCCAGACATACGAGAACAAACAGTAACTTCTTGGACAATAAATACTAAGGTCTACCAGTACCATTATACGATTGGATGAATGGGCAAACAGTATTTACGTATCTTTATTTTCTATCACAATGTTGGTATCCTGCGATTCATACTTAACGCTCTACCATGGCCGTTGGGTGCGAAAAAGAGATTTGCAGGAATCCACAGCTTCTTCAAGCTTTGTAATGTAGTTTCTAAGGTGTGCTTGCTTAAGGTATGACAGTTATGAAAAACTAATTTTATCGTTTGTTAACACAATCATCTTTGTGTGAGATGACACAAGAATTTCCTTTATCTGCTTTAACAATTAGACTGTTTTCTTCTTTGAGAATCTTATCAATGCCCTCAACTGTACTGAGAGAATTAATTTTCCTTCTATGATTACTGTTATTAATTTATTTCGTAACGCGCTCACTAACTTTGCAACATATCTCAGCTTTCTCACATCTTAAAAAAATGAAATGACACAATTTCAGAGTCGTCACTGGTCTCATACAGATATGATTTTTACGTATGTAGATTGAAGCGGCGAGTCAAAGTGTGTACAAAGACTGGAAATCGAACCTCCAGGAGACTCGGGTTCAATTCCTGGCCTTGCTACAAATTTTCACTCGCCGCTTCAGTCTATTTACATAAAAAAAATTCACATCTGTTGAGCCTGGTAGTATTAATGGCAGGTTTCACATCAACAACTGAAAAAAAGCTTATCCACGGTAAGTTGGCGATTAACTCAGTAGTTGTCTGTAAGGGCAGGAGATGTGGACCTGCCGAGGAGAGAGGAGCAGTGAGCGGAGGCAGAACCAGCTGCTTCATACAGTGCTGGCACCATTACCCTTTCAAATGTGCGTAGTGAAACTGCGCATCTAGTGACAGCTTAAAGTTGTCAGCACTCGAAGGCAAATCAATATCTTTCAGTTAGTGCCGATTTTGTCTGCTTCTGAAAGCACCAGTACAGTCGTCAACTTTTTGTGAACCAGATTGTAGTTTAGTAGCAATAGTCTGGTCAAGGGGAGTTTCAATGTTGTACTGAAGACCTTTATTTAAAATCTTAAGTTCCACTGTATCAAAAAATATATTAGTGTTGATTTCGTAGACTTTCCCGGCGTAATAACTTCTGATATTCTTCACGGGTTTGCAGCCGGATCATGTCGTCGTCCTGACACAATATTTCGGCGGACCAGCTGGCCGCCATCTTCAGGTGACTTAATGCTAGTGCACTGCCTCCCCGGAACTGAATTCCAGCCATTTTTTTTTATCTTTATTGTATTTCAATTCCCCATCGGGGCGCGCTGGCAGCAGCATATGCGCTGCTCTTCAGCCGAAAGACATAGAACAAAAACAAGAGAAGACATTTAAAAACAGCAAAGGAGAGAATAAGGTGAACATAGACATAACAAAGGGGGAACATCATGGAAGGCAATAGACAAAAAACGGAGTGACTGTAAAATGGAGATAAAAAAGTGTTTAAAAGTAGCACACACAAAAAGCCACACACTGCGACGATTAAAAGAACACAAGGCACAGTATGACTGGAGCATAAAGGTATTGACGGATGGCATAGCACATAACGTAACACTGACGGTGAACCTCAAGGCAGTACACAATTAAAATCACACCTCTTGACGCACAGGAGAAACAGCACTAAACACAACACTGATGTGGCACACTGATGATGATCAATACAGAGGATCTGCCAGGCGCTAGGAGATGAGGGAGACCTGAAGAAGGGAGGTAGGGGAAGAGATGGGGGGGATGAGCGGGGGGTGCGCTGAAGACGGCCAGGTAGGGAGGGATGTGGGAAGGAAAGAGGCAAGTATGGGGTGCAGGGTCTCAGGGGAGGGGGGGAGGAGGAAAATCCGCTCTGGGAGAAGGAGGGAAGAGGATAAAGGGGGCCCTGGGGAGTGGGGGGGAACAAGGCCAGGTTATAGTTGGAAGGAAGGGTAGATGTCAAGGCGAAGTTCATCATCTGGGAGGGGGAGGCGTTGGAAATTGCCCTGATGAAGGAGATGGAGGGTGTGGAGGTGGAGAGAGGGAGGGATATAGCGATAGAGGCGCGGCAACGGGCGGGGGGTTGAGAGGAAGGAGGAAACCAGAGGGTGGGGGGGGATCAAACCTGCGGACAATGTAAAGGATGCGGAGATGTTGGAGGAACAGGAGGAGGTGGGGAAGGGGATCAGTTCATACAGGAGCCGTGTGGGGGAAGGAAGGCGGATACAGAAGGCAAGGCGGAGTGCATGGCGTTCAAGGATTTCGAGGGCCTTGTAAAAGCGGGTGGGGGCGGACATCCAGGCAATGCTGGCATAACAGAGGATAGGACGGATGAGTGATTTGTAGGCGTGGAGGATGGTAGAAGGATGCAATCCCCATGTCCAGCCAGACAGGAGTTTCAGAAGGCAGAGGCGGGAATGGGCTTTCTGCTGGATGGTCTGGAGATGAGGGGTCCAGGTGAGGTGTCGGTCGAGGGTGAGGCCAAGGTATTTCAGGGTGGGGGTGTGCTGGATAGGACGACCATAAAGGATGAGGTAGAAATCATGGAGGCGAAAGGAGCGAGTGGTGCGGCCTATGATGATTGCCTGGGTTTTGGAGGGGTTGAGACGGAGGAACCACTGGTTACACCAAGTGGTGAACTGGTTAAGGTGGGTTTGGAGGGTACGTTGAGACCATTGAAGGGTAGGATAGAGAGCCAGGAAGGCGGTGTCATCAGCATACTGGAGAAGGTGGACTGGTGGGGGTGGCTTGGGCATATCAGCTGTATACAAGAGATAAAGGAGAGGGGAGAGGACAGAACCCTGCGGGACGCCAGCCGTGGGATAAAAGATACAGGAGTTGGTGTTGTGGAGGGTCACATAGGAAGGACGGTGCGAGAGGAAGGAAGCGACCAGACGGACAAAATTGATAGGCAGGGCGTAGGTTTGGAGTTTAAAGAGGAGACCGGGATGCCATACACGGTCATAGGCATTTTGGAGGTAAGGGAAACAAAAATGGAGGAGCGACGGGAGTTGAGCTGGAGGGACAGTAGGTGAACAAGGTTGAGGAGTTGGTCTTCAGCAGAGAAGGAGGGTTGGAAGCCACAGTGGGTAAGGGGGAGGAGGTGGTGTTGACCAAGGTGCTGATGGATACGGTGGGAGAGGATGGATTCAAAGACCTTACTGAAGACGGAGGTGAGGCAGATGGGATGATAGGAAGAGGCGGCAGAAGGGGGTTTGTTGGGTTTGTGGAATAAGAGGACGCAGGAGGTCTTCCACAGGTCAGGGTAGAAGCCAGTAGAGAGGACGACATTATAGAGATGGGCGAGGACAGTCAGGAAGGAATAGGGGCTTTCTCAGAGGTGACGGTAGGTGACACAGTCGTGACCAGGGGCCGTGTTGCGTTTGGACTGGAGGATAAGTTTAATGTCTTGTGCTGTGATGGGAGTGTTTACGTCGGAGGGGGGCAACTGCCCCAAGTAGTGGAGACTAGGAGCAAGTGGAGTGACCGAGGTATTGGCACGTTCCATGACGGTGGGGAAAAGAGAATAATCAAAGTGGTGATCATCGGGGATGGAGAAGACCTCGGAAAGGTGGGAAGCGAAGTGGTTGGCCTTACTGAGGTTGTCAGGAAGAGGGCGATCGTTATGGAGAAGGGGGTAGTGGGAAGCGGAAAGGGAACCAGTAAGACGATGGAAGGCGGACCAGTACTTGGAGGAGTTGATAGGGAGGGTGGCGTTGAGACGTGTGCAGGTCTGGCGCCAGTCTCGGCGTTTCGTTGCTGTAATAAGATTCTGTACATGTCGCTGTATTTGCCGGTGGCGTTGGAGTGTATCCCTGTCACGAGTGCTCAGGAAGGAGCGATAGAGGCGGCGGGATTCACAGAGGAGGAGAACAGCCCACGGAGGGAGAGTGGGACGGTGTGGGTGGATGGTTTTCGTAGGAACATGGGCCTCCACGGCGTCAGTAATTACCTTCTGAAGGAAGGACGAGGCGTGGAAGATGTCGTCAGGATGGCGATAGGTAAGGGGTGGCTTTCGACCTGGGTGGAGATGGAGTCCCGGTAGGCATCCCAGTTGGCACGGCGATAGTCATGGACGACCTTGGGAGGGGGTGCAGGGTGCGGAGCCGGAGGGGGGCGGTGAGCAGACGTTATGGCGAGAAGGACAGGGAGGTGATCGCTACCTGTGGGGTCAAGGACGGCGACAGCGATACACCCAAGGAGGTTGGCGGAGGCAATGACAACATCGGGGGTGGTGTCACTTTCGGGTCGGGTGTGCTGGGGAAGGGGAACAAGGTCACCTTGGATTGTGGAGAGGAACTGATGCCACCACCGAAGGGCAAAATGAGTGCGGCTATGGATGTTGAGGTCGGCGGCAATCACATAGGTGGAGAAGGTGTGGTCAATGTGTGAGATGAAGTCATAAGGAAGAGGAGCAGTGGAGCGGACATAGATGGTAGCACAGGTAATGGTGAGGGAGGGGAAGAAGACACTAAGGATAAGGTGTTCAGTGGGGTCATTGAGGAGAGGTTGTGGTCGGACGGGGATATGCTAAAGGTGGCCAATCGCGACTCCACCCTGCGCACGGGGACCAGGAGCGTCAGTGCGGTGGAGGATATAGGGGGAGGTGTGGATAGAATGGTGGGGCTGGAGAAAGGTTTCGTTCAAGAGGAAGGTGTCGACCTGGTGGTGGGAGAGGGTGTGCATGAGGAGGTATTTGTTGGAGCGGAAGGAGCGAATGTTCTGGAAGAGGATGCGAGACTCGTGCCATGCCATGACGGGAAGGAGGGGGGGAAGAGAGGGAAGGGAAGAGACTTAAACTAAGGTGTCGAGGCGGGTGAAGGTGAAGTGGGCTTGGTTGTGGGAGTAAGTGGCGAAGGTGTTCAGGTGGAAAACAGAGCAAGCAGCAAGGGAGATTTGTTGGAAGGTGTGCGGGTGCTGAAAAGGGTGAATGTTTTGGAGTACAACGGTAATGAACCGGATGATGTCCTCGGCCGTGGGGGGTGGACGGAGGGAATTGTTGGGATGGACAGGGGGATCGACGGGACGAATTGGGACTGTAAGTTCAGGGGTCGCTGGAGGGCGTTTAGCTTTACACTTGTGGGAGTATGTGGGATGGGGGCCATTGCAGGTATTACAGGAAGGAGGAGCAGCGAGGTTGGGGCAGTTCTTTAGAAAGTGGGAGGCCTTGCAATGGGGACAGGTGGGGGGGGTTTTTGCAGTGGGGAGTCAGGTGGTCATTGTACATCAAGCACCTCTGGCAACGGTAGGATTGGGGAGGGGATTTGGAGGATTCAACAGGGTGGCGACGGTGGTATATCAGAGCACCCTGGGTGAGGAGATGGTGTATGGATGGGGCGGACTCAGAGAATACCCGCATGAGGTAGGTGGGACCAGAGGCATTGTGGATACGGCAGGCAGAGCGGATTTCCAAGTCCAGGTGGGAGTTCAGTTCTACCAACACTTCATCCTCTGTGATCACCGGGATGAGCTTGGTGATCACAGCGGTGTAGGTGGGGGGAGGGGCGACGGGGAGGTTGGGGCTGACGAGGAGTGGAAGCGGAAAGGAAGGGTGTCAGAGAGGTGTGGGGGCCAAACATAACTCGTGGGAGTTTTCGCAGGAGGTCTGTGTGAAAGGATGGGGACAGGGACTTGGTAAGGACTGAGTCCCTGCGGGGAATGAGTTGGGAGATGGGAGCACCAGGTAAGTACTTTCGTATTTCCTTGGTGAGGGTACGAGCGTCGAGGAACTTAGAATCGGGAGTTGACAGGACAAAGGTGTGGAGGGTGGGGCCCAAGGTATGGGTGGCAGGAGGAGGGGTGGTGTCCATGGTGACGGCAGGGGGAGGGGGAGGTGGTGTTGATTTTTTGTGGGAAGTGGCGGGAGCAGAGTCGGTAAGGACGCGCTTTTGGGGTTTTTTGGAGACTGGAGGCTGGGAGGAGGGGAGAGGGACGGGGAGGAGAGGGAGGTGGCGGGTGGCAGATCCCTGTGGCGTAGTGGAGGCACCGGGAGAAGCAGCTGGTTCAGTGGTGGCGATGGTGGCTCGGCGCGACGTGATGCGTGCGGGAGATGCAGATGACGAAGCAACGGGGTCGATGAGAGAGGGGAAGCCAACCACCTGAGGGGCGGCAGCAGAGGCGGCAACAGAGGCGTACGTGAGGGCGGGGGTAGTAGTGGGAGCTGTTGAGGGTGTGGAGGCTGGAGGAAGGGTGTAGAGGTGTGGGTATACAGCAGGGGAGGAGATAGGGGGATGGGTAAGTGGGGGAAGGGAAGGGGAGGTGTAAGGAGGGAGGCCAGGGGCGGCACTCCAGAAAGTGACTGTGGGAGAGGGGGAGGGGGAGGTGTAGATGACGGTGGAGGTGGGAGTACTCATTGCAGACGAACGGGGACGAACAGACGGACGTGCAGCAACAGGCGGCGGCGGCGGCGGCGGCGGCGGCGGCGGCGGCGGCGGCGATGGTCGGTGGCGAACAGACGGACGAACAGCAGGCGGCGGCAGCAACAGCGGCGGCGGCGGCGGCAGCGGTTACGACGACGGCGATGGACAGCGAGCAGGCAGGCTGACGGATGAACAGCGACAGCAGCAAGCGGCGGGCAGACAGACAGACAGACAAACACAATCTTCGAAGTCGGAGATTCCACCCTGAGAGTAGCCCAGGCTTTGCAATCTGACGCTTTCGAAGGAGGGGATCCAACCCTCTAGATGAAAATTCCAGCCTCAACGACGGAAGCCTTTATACACCATAAACAGAGCACTGCGCGTGCGTGAGATGATGGGCAGTGCCTCCTGGTGGCAAGTAGACACACAACGCGCCGGTGGGAGAAGACGGCAGAATCGATAAATCGCAACAGCACTAGTTGGAAGAATCCAATGATCGAAAAGAAGACCGTTGTTGTTTAGTGTCGGACAAAATCGGGTTCCATATCTTACATAGAGGAGAACCTTTATCCCTGTTAATAATATTACTGGATAATCTAATTTCAATGGATTCTTTAAGAATACATTCCCAATAGCGAGAAGCAGGAGAGATCAATTGCGTCTTGTCATACATCATCCTGTGTCCTTCGTTAAGATTCAAAATGGTTCAAATGGCTCTCAGCACTATGGGACTTAACATCGGAGGTCATCAGTCCCCTAGACGTAGAACTACGTAAACCTAACTGACCTAAAGACATCACACACATCCATGCGCGAGGCAGGATACGAACCTGCGACCGTAGCAGCCGCGTGGTTCCGGACTGAAGCGCCTAGAACCGCTCAGCCACTGTGGACGGCCCTTCGTTAAGGCAATGTTCCGCCACTGCCGACTTCTCATGCTGGAACAACCGAGTGTGCCGATGATGTTCCACGCACCGGTCCTGAATAGTTCGAATAGTTTGACCAATACACTTCTTTCCACAGTGACACGGAATTTCATAAACCCCGGGCCTCCTCAAGCCCAAATTATCTTTAACTGAGCCAAGAAGGTCTCCAGTCTTGGCCACCGGCGTAAAAACACTTTTAATATTATGTTTTCTTAAAATTCTTGAAATTTTGGATGATATACTTCCCGCAAAGGGTAAATAAGCAACAGATTCAAAAGTATCCTCTATTGGCTCGCGTGACGGGCCAAACTGAAGAGCACGACATATTTGTTGTTCCGTATACCCCGGAGGTGCTGCCCATCATCTCACGCACGCGCGGTGCTCTGTTCATGATGTATAAACGTTTCCGTCGTTGTGGCTGGAATTCAGTTCCGGCGAGGCAGTGCACTAGCATTAACTCACCTGAAGATGGCGGCCAGCTGGTCCGCCGAAATATTGTGTCAGGATGACATAGAATGAAAAAGAAGGGATATTATTAATAGGATTCTTTTTACAACAACACGTTATTTAAGCACATTTGAGAAATGAAAGTTTTTTGGGGTGTTGCTGAATGATCATTTCCTGTTCGACAATTAATCAATTGATTTTAAAATGTCAAAATTGTGTGGTAAGTAATAGCCAATTTACTAATTTCTAAATGTAAAAGATACTTTCTTTTTGCTACATAGTTCACGTATCTCATCATTAATTAAGACACACATTTCCTCATAATGGCGGAAAGAGTGCTTTTTTTTTATTTTCATATAAGTTAACACATATTTAGGAATGAGATTTCGTGAAAGACACTGTTAAAGAAAATGTGCTGACTAGCTTTGAGAATTTTATGCTCAGTGCTCCCACGTGTTGCAACACGTTTTTTAACCTGAATAGACAGCAGGCTGATTATTTTGCTTGCGGCTGTCATTTTTCCAATAACTGTGATAGGTACACATTTTTTTCAAAATAAAATCAGTGAAATCGGTGGACTCTACACAGAGAATTCATGAAAAATATACAATGAACTGCAATAAAACAGGATAAATATGGTATTGTCTGTGAGTATAAACATAGTGGTTATCTTCGGAATGGGATAACGATGAAACAGGAGAGGGGCACAGAGATTAAGACCTGCTTTTGTAATAAAATTACTTTATTGGCACAAATGTCAGACAATGCAAAACACACATGGACGTAAGGCAGATACCATCAATGAACTGAATAAACAAATTAAAACAATGCTGTTAAAAGACACTTTTTCCTTAGTCTCTGATTTCAGAGCCGTGCTGCTATATTTGTTACCGGTTGGTTCGATCAGCATGCAAGTATTAAGGATATGCTTCGTGAACTCAAAAGGGAATCCCACGAGAGAAAACAACACACTTTTCCTGAGGCAATGTCGCAATAATTTAGCGAACCAGCATTTGAGGCCGACTGCACATCGATTCTACTGCCGCTAACAAACATTTTGCGCAAGTATTACGAAAGTAAACTGTAGTATGATGTCCACCAGATTCGATTAAAGAAAGATATCGAAGCAATTCAGAGACATGCTGCTAAATTTCTTACCGGTAGGTATGATCAACAAACAGTTATTACAAAAATGCTCCATGGACTCAAAGGCAAAGGGGATCCCTGGAAGGAAGAGGATATTCTTTTTGTGAAACACAGTTAAGAAAGTTTAGAGGACTTGCTTTTACGACTGACTGCAGACTGATCCTACTGCAACCAACACACACCCCGCATTAGAAATGTGAAGACAAGATAACAGAAATCTGGTCTGTTATGGCTGCTTTAGACAATCGTTTTACCCTCGCCGTATTTGCCAATGGAATGAGGGAGGTTATGACTAGCAGTGGTATGTGGTACCCTCTGCCATGCACCGTATGGTGGCTAGCAAAGAATGTATGTAGATGTAGATGAACATTGTTGGCTGAGTATCTGTCTGATGAGTTCGGTATGTTCTTGACTTGGTCTGACTCCATCTCGCATCACCTAGTGGCCCAAGAATGTAATTGCCTACTTGTGTAACTGGCATTTGTCTTTGTATACTGATATTCCTAATTTCTCCAGTCCATAGAAGATCTGGCACAAGCGCTCTTCATGCTGTTCTGGCAAAGAGAAAAAATTTACTATATTGTCTAATTATTTGAAGCAGAACAGGAGGCGACTGAGGGTTCTATCGATGAAACAGTGACAAGTTTCGGCAGCATTTTTAACGCAAATGACATGTACAGGAATTCATACAGTCTGGAAGGAGTAATGATTGCTGTTTTGCGGATGTTGTCTTGTGTTATTGGAATATGTAGGTATGCCTTTTCACATTCAACAACACTGAATATGGAAACACCAACCAAAAAGTGGGGAAACTGTTGAGTACGAGGGATCAGATATCTGTCGGGCACTGTTCGACGTTCAGTGCCAGGTTCACTGCACATTCTGTATGTGCTATCTGATAGGCACCCAGTGGATGGGGGAAGTTCATGCACTGTCTGGTGGTTGCACAGTACCAGAATTTAATGGTCCTTCAATAGCTGCTGTAGTGACACATAAATATGCTGGCGCTAGATGTTGGGCTTTACGAAAGATGAGGGGTCTTGGTGAAGTTTTTATTCTGTGGACAGTATTGCACCTGGTGACATGTTGCATAGGAAAATGGGAAACATGGGGCAAAGTGCTTTTCACACAGGGAGGTAAAGGTGATTCTCTAATTTCACTGTCACTGCCATGTAATTGCTACATAGTTATCTCTCGAAGTCCTTGGTTGTGCTGAGTAGGGACAGTTACTAACGATTCCAATAGATTTGTGAATGTGTTGAACCACATCTTTACATAACTGTTTTACATCCTCAGTAACCCCTTTGTCCACAGAATCCAATTCCAACAAGATCTCAGTTAGTTTCTCCTCTAGGTAAATAAATTATCTATCTTCCCTGGAAGAGCCACTAAGTTTGTTGTCATACTCTTTAGTTTCTTCATATCTTGTAGAATCACGTTAAGTGGAGAGTTTGGAGATGGAGGCCATTTAGTGTTGGCACTCCAGCTAATTGTTAGCTGTGACAGCTGGTACTTAACCTTAGCTAGCTCACTGTGTTTGTTCCTCAAAGTTTAGCATAAAAACAAGTTTTCATTTACTAAATTTGAATGTTCAATCTTGTTGTCTGTGTACATCTGTTCCGCCATAACCAACTGTTTCTCTAGCAATCAATACAAGACCTGAAGCTCTATTGTTGATGAGGCGTAGGAATCTGTTTATTTCTGAGGTGTAGGAACAGATGACCTGCCAGTAATACCACATATGGAATCACCTCTTATTGCTGTGGCTAAATATTCCATCTGTTAAATTGGGGCACTGATGGGAGTAACATAGAAAATCAGTGCCCAACAGTGGTTCATTGACATATGCCACAGTGAATGTTCATGTAAATGGGGTGTTCAGGCCTAAATAGACTGTACAATTGGTTGTACCATATAGCCTAATAGGTGTGTCATTAGCTACCCAGAGTTGTAGAAGGGAACCCAAAATATGAATCAGAACAGCTGTCTTATGGTGAACCGTATTGCTTACTGGAGGTCACAATCAGTGTTTCAGTGCAAGTAATGTGTAATTCACTTTCAAGCACCTGCTCCTACATACGAATGGAACGAACTCCAACGAGCAGTCTGCCGACTATGGCGGGAACCCTAACTGATATCTGGCAGGAGGCAGTCCACCGCACACAGCCGATCATGAGGAATCCTGGAATATGGCTCTTTTTTTACATCCAATGCCCACGCCATGTTCCTCCAAATGCATTCATTTCACTTCTACTGCTGATCATTTCACAAGGTGCCTCTTGGCCCCGCTGCTGTGGGTCATTCTTGGCTCATATATAGTAATGGCACTAACCCAGATGTGCAAAATAATCTGCAAATAATCTGCTCCGTATCATTTATCACACCTTGTAATCCACTAAAAACAATATTTGGTTGGGCAAAAGGTCCTAGAAACCTTTGTCCAGTTACATGGTCCATTTTTAGGTTAGTACTGTGCATTACCAACACATTGATAATTAAATATGCTTGTTGCAAGTCTCAGGTGTGAAAAATTCTGTGCAGGTAATTAGGTGCAATAATACTCACATACTTTTGTAGCAAAATTAAACCATTATATTAGCATCAGTACCAGACACCAAACAATGCCTGTGAGCTTAAGCCAGATGCCATGAACAAGATGGAACAAACAGCTTAAAACGAAGACATAAAAATACAACATTTGTTCCTTAGTCTCTGATTTCAGATGTAACATTAACCTTTGCAGGACTTTCACATCAAATATTATGTACACCACAGCCCCACAAAGAATTCTCCTGGTGTCTGGCAGGCAGCATGCCACCTGCAAGCATAGGTTCTGCACGAGGCATGACAGCGCTGCGAACAGGGTGCGTGCCTGCAACAAAACATAGTCCAGATTGTGGTGCATCATCTGCCCCAGCACTGGCATGACTGACATACCTCTTCTCATTTGTGGCTCTCAGAGTTGACCAGGTATGTGGGAAGAGATTCCCTGGGCATGTCAACAGGTGGTTGAAACAGTGCCATCTGTTGGGACTTGACTTGCAGCTGCAGCTGCGATGAAAAGCAAACAGCATCTTTTTACCAGCATGCTTGAATGTGAAATCAAGATTCCTCTGCCTCAGGAAGCAGCAGGCTTCATGAATAGTATTCCAGGACGCCTCGTCACTGGATGTGGTCTTCTGCTTCTGCCAGGGTATAGTAGAGGACCCTCTACATTCAGAAAAAGGTCAATGACTGGAGGCCAGATAACTGAAGGTGTGTGAGCCGGCTGCCCAGGTGTGGATGTGGACTCCAAGGCCAGGGACAATGTGGGCTCTGGCATGGAGGACACTTTTTTTATCGGTAATATCAGGTTTACTGCTGACAGTTACTACTCTTACGTTAACAAAATATATGTTTCATTGTTTACATGTGATGAAAGGAGAAACCTATATCAATTTGAAACTCTGAATTGGTCTGTGAGGTGGGGTTGTACGGTATAATTGGTAGCATACTGCCAAAAAGTGGTGATCCATGTTTGAATCCAGATGTGATAGATACGCATCTGCATCCTGAAATAATTTTTTTGGAAGTTATATACAGCATAAAACCTTTAGTTTTGTTTGTATACTGTTGGTCTGAGTTGACATTATGCTTCTCTACATTTGTTCCTGGCTGTGGTTCTCTGATCTTGAGTGCCCAACTAAGGAGACAGCCAATCAGTGATCAGTATTGCCTAAGAAATCACTGCTTATCCCAATGACATCACAGTCTCTAATGAAAGACCCTAAATGAAGGGTCCACTCTTGTAGTAATCAATTTGATGCATTTATTTACACCTACCATTTAACCATTCACTTCTAGAATTTTTGTTGTATTATGTACTCAAAATATCTTCAGCTTAATTGGTATATTCCATGATTATGAAACTTCTCCACAACTTCCTTCATTCAGTGATTTAAGTAATGTTTCCATCCCTTTTTTCTTTGTTTATCTTGTCAACACTAAATAAAAAAGTAATTAAATTCAGTGCATACATATTTACTTTACAGTTGGGTAGTTTAATTTCATGTTAGAACTCAGCAGACTTAGATTTTATGGCAAGAGCAAATTAGGCGCTTTGGTACATTTTTTTTATGAATAGCAGCAGTATATGCCATTCTCAATTAAATAAAAAGAAAGAAAGGTACTGCAGAAATATTGCTGCCATTCATAACACATAGGTTTATGGAGTGTACATCTAGATGATTAATCTGCAGTTCACACTTAAGTGCTTGGTAGCCAGTATAGATGTAAATCTAAAAATCGCTGCAGGTCTTCAGCCTGAAAAATATTTCTTTTAATTCACAATTTGAGCAATCTTTAATGATTCTCCAAAGGCCTTCTACCAACTTGTTGACTAATTTATAATGTTAGAAGGGATTCTAAATGTGACAGTAATTAGGCCCCCTAAGAATTTTTTCCTTAAGTGTGTAATACACTGAAGAGCCAAAGAAAATGGTACACCTGCCTTATATCGCGTTGGGCCCCCATGAGCACACAGAAGTGCAGCAACACAATGTGGCATAGACTTGAGTAATGTCTGAAGTAGTGCTGGAGGGAACTGACACCATGAACCCTGCAGACCTGTCCACAAATGTGTAAGAGTGTGAGGGAGTGGAGATCTCTTCTCAACAGCTTGTTGCAAGGCATCCCACATATGCTCAATAATGTTCACGTCTGAGAAGCTTGGTGGCCAGCAGAAGTGTTTAAACTCAGAAGAGTGTCCGTGGAGCAACTCTGTAGCAATTCTGGATGTGTGGGGTGTCACATTGTCCTGCTAGTATTGCCCAAGTCCATTGGAATGTAGAATGAACATGAAGAGATGCAGGTGATCAGACAAGATGCTTACATATGTGTCACCTCTAAGAGTCATATCTAGACGTATCAGGGGTCCCATATCACTCCTACTGTACATGCCCCACACCATTACAGAGGCTCCACCAGCTTGAAAAGTCCCCAGCTGTCATGCAAGGTCCATGGACTGATGAGGTTGTCTCCATAACTGTACACATCCGTTGATACAACTAGAAATGAGACTCGTCCTACCAGGCAACATTTTTCCAGTCATCAACAGTCCAATGTTGGTGTTGATGGGCCTAGGCAAGAAGCATCTGTTGAGCAGTCATCAAGGGCTCTGAAAGCCCATATCGATGATGTTTCATTGAATGGTTTGCATGCTGACACTTATTGATGGTCCAGCATTGAAATCTGCAGCAGTTTGCGGAAGGGTTGTTGCACTTCTGTCACATTGCATGATTCTCTTCAGCCATTGTTGGTCCCGTTCTTGCAAGATCTCTTTCCAGCCACAGGGATGTCAGAGATCTGATGTTTTACCAGATTTCTGATATTCACGGTACACTTGTGAAATGATCATATGGGAAATTCCCCATTTCATCGTTACCTCAGAGATGCTGTATCCCATTGCTCATGCGCCGACTGTAACACCATGTTCACTCACTTAAATCTTGATAACCTGCCATTGTAGCAGAAATAAATGATCTAACAACTGCGCCAGACACTTGTTGTCTTATATAGGGTTGCCGACTACAGTGCCATATTTTACCTCTTTACATATCTCTGTATTTAAAAATGCGTGCCTATACTAGTTTCTTTTGCACTTTAGTGTACATTTCTGGTATGTACGTAAGTCACTTTCATAACTGATATTTAATAATTAGTTTTTATGCAGACTATACTTCATGGAAAATGGATAATGTTATTATACTAGACAGTAACTAAAATAAAATGCTATGTACAGATGCGATATTTTAGAATTGAGTCTCAGGTTAAAACAGGAATTCAGTTCATCAGATAAAATTAGAAAATGGTTTGATTCATCACTCAGAACTAATTAATTATGCTTGGTCCACCTCACAGCAAACCAAATACTGGTGACAAAAGTATCATAAAAAAATAACTTGTAAGTGCTTTTTATGACACATGTGGCATTTACTAGCAAATCTCTTGGAGGAGCTGTTAATTATACAGTATCAAAGGAAACTATATGTTAGCCACAAAACTGATATTTCTTCCATTTTATCTTTTCTCTCTCCATTTGTGAATTTCAACAAAATCTTAGAACATTTATGACAAAAAAATCTTCTCCTTTGTATGCTTATTAACTCATATGTTTACACATGTTTCACACATATTATCAACATTACTATGAAAATTTCATCCTTCAGAACCTGTTGCCTTTTGTGTGCTAAATGATTATTTTATTTTCTTCATTCGTTGGCATCTTTTTGGAATGTAAACCTGGTTCTGCAAGTTGTTATGGTGCCACTGCTTAATGGGTCTATAGCATGTTAATTAGCCAGCATGCTTGAAACTTTCAAAACTGCATTAATATGGAAACTGTTATAATATTAGAATAATAATAATAACTGGTAACATTTTGTGTGTGAATGTCATGCCAAGTGTGTTCAAATATAATTTTGTGTTTATTATTTTGTTAATGGCTAGCATTTCCTTCATGCTCATCTTCATTCCTCCATGAACTTCCTCTTCCCTAAATTTACACTCTGCAATTCACACTTAAGTGCCTAGCAGAGGATTCGCTGGACCACTTTCACTCTATTTTATTACTATGCCACTCTCAAACAGCATGTGGAAAAAACAAACTCTTAAATCTTTCTGTGGGAGTTCTGATTTCTCTTATTTTATTACAATGATAATTTCTGAGTATGTATGTGGCAATCAACAAAATATTTTTGGATTCAGAGGAGGATGTTGGAAATTGAATTTCATGAAATGATTTCACTGAAATGAAAAATGCCTTTATTTTAATGATTTCCACCCAAACTTGATATCATACTCAGGTCACTATCTCCACTATTTTGCAGCAATAGAAAATGAGCTGCCCTACTTAAAACTTTTTTGATGTCCTCTGGCAGTCCTATCTGATAAGGATCCCATATCACACAGCAATTCTAGCAGAGGACAGAGGAGCGTTGTGTGGCCAGTCTCTTTAGTAGTCCTGTTGTGTCTTTTAAGTGTTCTGCCAATAAAATGCACTCTTTGCTTTTTCTTCCCCTCAACATTACTCTGTGTGATCATTCCAATTTATGTTATTCATAATTGTAATTTCTAGGTATTTAGATAGATTTTCAGCCCTTACATTTATGTGATTTATCAAGTAAATGAAGTTTAATGGATTCCTTTTAGTACTCATGTGGATGACCTCACAGTTTTCACTATTTAGGGTCACTTGTCACTTTTTGCACCTACAGATATCTTGTCTAATTCATTTTGCAATTGGTTCTGATGCCTTTACTATCTGGTAAATGACAGCATCATCTGGAAACAATCTAAAAGGGCTGCTCAGCTTATCTCCTAAATCATTAGACTAGGACCATCGGAGGGTCTGTAACACTTCCTTGGGGGGATGCTAGATGTCACTTCTGTTTCACTAGATGTCTTTCTATCAGTTACTATGAACCATGACCTTTCCAGCAGGAAATCATGAATTCAGTCACACAAGTGGGATGATACACCATAGGCATGCAATTTCATTAGAAGTCACTTGTGTGGAACAGTATCACAATCCTTTAGGAAATCGATAAATGTGGAACCAAATAGAGATCCCCTGCCCATAGCATTCATTATTTTCTGAGAATAAAGAGCTACTTTATCCTGAGTATTCATCCATCTTTTCTCCCTACCATCACCAACTTCTTCTCCTTCTGAAGAATGAATCAGCAGTCCCAAAAGCTAAGCTTAATATATTGTTTGTCTGTTTCTATTGGCCAAACCACAAAATTCTTTATTCTAAATGTAAATACTGTACAGTTCATGTTTCTTTATGTGACTTGATCATTATTTCACTTTACTTTCATGCATGAAGCTACACAATAAAGCTTGATTTTGTAAGTAATAATTAACTTTAAATTATATCTGCAACAAATTTTAATGAAAAAAGTCTCTTTCTTCTGCTTTGCTTACTGGAATACTTTGGAAGACGGCAAGTAAGTGGCTAACATCATCAGAAGTAGAATTTTCATCTTCCAGTTCACATATATCTATGTATATTTAACAAGAAGTTGTATGGCATATTACTAAATCAAAATATTAGCAAGGTAGTTATGTGAAAAGAATCATGTTTGATATTTAGCCCTGGACACAAGTATGCTCATGTATGAAAGTTTCTACTTATAGTATAAGGCATTCAGAGTAAAATAAAGGGATGTTTTGAACTAAATCACAGAATTTTCTTGTCCAGTTACCTCAGAGTTTTCTGTTGTGACATCTTTGAGTGAAATTTACCTGGTATTCAAGCTATGAAACATTTGAATGTAAATGTGAACTTTAAAAGAGTAGCACCGTCTTTTTTGTCAGGATATGACTGATTACTGGGAGCCAAACTAGATGGAGGTTCAGATGTAAAAATGCAAGAAATAATTGACAATGTTGATAGTAAAGCACTACACCTCTGAGCAAGAATTACAGACTGGGAGGGAAAGAGACTATCTAGCACCAGTCTCTTCAACATTAAGTTTTTAATTTTTAAAATGAAATAAAAAATGTTGGAGGAAAGTGGTGGTGATGGGCATAGGTAGTCTCCACTTCTTTTCAACTTTTTAATTCTGGCCAAGAGTGAGAGGGTGTTGTACTATCATTATTTTCAATTTCCCACATTTATGCATGAAATAAGACACAGAAAAAAATGTAAAAACCTGTCTTGCTGTGCAACAGTTCATATCCAAATACACAAAAATGTAGCATTCTGATTTGCATGAGCTGATTACTAAGGTAGACAACTGCTATTCACCAGAATGAATTTTTCACTCTGCAGCGAAGTATGCTCTGATATGAAACTTCCTGGCAGGTTAAAACTATGTGTCACTCTGGGACTTGAATGCAGGGCCTTTGCTTTTTGTAGCCAAGTGCTCTATCAAGGGCTGAAAGTTACACAGGAGAACTTCAGTGAAGTTTGGAATATTGGAGATGAGGTACTGGTGGAAGTAATGCTGTGAGGGTGGGTCATGAATTGTGCTTAGGTAGCACAGTCAGTAAAGCAGTTTCCTGTGAAAGGCGAAGGTCGTGGGTGAGAGTCCCAGTTCGGCTCACAGTTTTAATCTGCCAAGAAGTTTGATATCAGTGCACACTCTGCTGGAGAGTGAAAAATTCATTTTGGAAATAATCAGCAGGCTATGGCTCAGCTATATCTCCACAATACCCTTTCTTCCACAAGTGCTGTTACTATTCTGTTGTTTTATTATTATTTTATTTTCCAAGAAAAATTTTGTGTGGGACAACAGCAAGTTGAAACATGGCTTGTAGACCTGTAGTCTTACATCACAATTGAAAGAGCTCAGTTTTTGAAACACCTGTTTGTTATACGTTATACATATTCCATAGAACTTGGTTTTATAATCTAGTGCTAATGATTTTTATACAAAGAGTTTCATTCATTTTCATTTCAGTTGCTTGTGTGTCAGGCATATTTATGATATGCACTGGGACAGTTTTGATTTTGCATCCCTTGCACATCTGTTTTGTAATAGTTTCAGTTGTGACTAACTCTGTCGAATGAAGTTCCTTTATGACATTTCTTGTACTATATGCTGGTACTGGTGTTCTTACTTCATTCTTATAATTTATGTAACTCAAGAAAGAAATGATTTCAGCATGAATCCTGATGGAATCTGTGTTCAGTGTTTCCTCATGCTGAATGTAATGTTACTTGTGTACCTTGTAGAGCTAATATTTATTTTACTTTATTTAGATAAAGGTCTACAAAAGTGAACAGCATGTTCTTGAAGTTCTACTAAAGCTTGTTCTAATTCCTTCCTCCTCTACCTCATGTGCATACTTGACCATGTATTTTGTCAGCTTGCTAAGGCAATTATAAAAGCCATATTCCATTATATATTTTAATGTCGTATAGTGTTTCAGTCCACAGAAGCGAGGGCAGTACAATAGTTTACACAATTTTAGGAAGTTATACTGATGGCAGTGTAAGTAATTTCTTCTTCTAATAATTTCCGGGTATGCAGCCGGAATATCGTGGCAGAATGTCGACGGGATCCGGCTGCATACCCGGAAATTATTAGAAGAAGAAATACGCCGGGAAAATTTCAGAAGTCACATTAAGTAATTTCTTATTTTTGAACATACTTTTACATGACATTTTACAACTGAGAATTCTGAAGGACGAATAATCGATTTCAGTGCTTGAGTGACACACCACTCAATATATTTTTCCATATATTAGGAAATAGGGATACACTATTTCATTTATTTATTCGTCCAGAAAGTCTTTCTAACTTGTGGGACACAGAACAAACACAACACAACAGTAAAAATACAGTATTTTTTCAGTAGCTACATAAATTTTAGCTTTACATGCAAAAGAGCTTGCACCAGTTGCAGTAACTGCACTGTCTTGTTTCAAGTCTGTTGTATCTCAGATGTTCGAAAAATTCTGCTACTGAGTAGAAGTAATGATCACACAAGAATGCCCTAATATGAGAACTGATCATAATTCAGAATCTGTGACAATGTTCTTGTTGAATAAATCAATTTTCTCAGATTTTGGCACAAACAATCAATGTGATGTTCCCAAATCAAGGGAGGCAATTGTGTCTGTACCATCATCAGAGACACTATCCTATAAAACTCCATCAAGCTGGTGGTTTAGTTGAAAGTTGTTTTGCTGAGATTTGTGCTTAAGTGATTACTTTTGAAATATTTCGTCAACTCATTTAAGGCACTAGAATAATTCAGCACCAGATCATTTTCATTTTGTCCCCAGCTATCACCTGTTGTGTGTCATCTGCATAGCTATTATCTTGCTACTATGCCCTGCAGGTAGATCATTAACAAATAGTATGAACAATGAGAGTCCCAGAAATGACTCTTGGACAAACCACACATTATTTCTTAATAATGGTAGCCTTTCTGTGTTCAGTTTATGTAACCTGTTATCTGCCCTTTAAGAATGACTGTAGGAGACTTTCAGCTGTTGCTCTGATACCGTTATTTTTCAATTTATTAAACAGCTGCTCATGGGAAACTGTATCAAATGCACATGATATATGCAGGAACAAACAAGTCTTTACCAATGTAATTTCAGTAATCTTGTATGTGTTAAACCTCATATGGAGGATGAAGTTGAGTAACTTTATCTAAAAACATGCTGTTTTCTCTTAACACTCTTTCTTTGATAAGAAAGTTTTCTAAGCTCACTGCAGTAATTTATTTAAATGATCATAGAGCAGATGTACAAGAATGGAAAGGGGTCAATTTATTTTTTTGTTCAGTCAGCAACTGAACTTGGTGAAAATAGCATTCTTGAAATGTTTACAAATCTGTTTAAAATGATTGTATTTGTAGTCAGCACATGTTTTATTATATAAAATGATAAGTTTTTGGAAGTAAGTTAAAAGCATATACATGAATTATCATTGTGCCTTTATTTTCACACAATTTTATTTAATCTGTAGAAAATTACTGAAAATACTGTGTCAGTGTAGATATAGATGTTCTTACTGAAATAATTTATAGGAGCAAACAATGAAAAACCAAAGCAGAGACTAGTTTTTGGATTGTCTCTATGCAAGAAAAATAACTGCAACTCTCTTTACAATTGTCATTTCAAATGTATTCATAAGTTGCATAATAAATGCACTATTATGAAGCATTTATGTTTATGACAGTTTTGTAAACACACAACAGCTGACACATAGTTGAGTCTTGTGTGAAAGCTCTGTTTCTTGAACAACACTGCAGAGTAATGGTACTTGAATTAGCTAGCATTGTGATACATTATGAAAGTGTCAGGAACAACATGAGAAGCACAAATTGGTGGATATCTATTACCCACAAAATGAAGAGTTGGATAAATCTGTTAACAGGCTCAATAGGAGAGTAGGCTGAGTTGGACCCAATGACCACACAGTACTGGGTGATTTAAATGTTGATGCATATTCATGTACTATTAGTAATTTAATATTATCTGATATGTTGAATTCATATAATCTGGGAAACATAGTAACTTCAGACACCAGAATAACATTGTTAACCTCCAGTAGGATAGACTACACAGTAATTAGGAAATATGATAAAGATAGTAATGAGTTAAGTAACCTGGAATTCCACTACTCTAGTCATTATAGCTAGCAAATTAGGAACAAAGGAGGAAGCATCAAACTATGGACCAATATCACTGATTCCAACACTTATTCTGTTTTTGAGTCTGTGATGCTGGAGCACCATAGTTCCTCTTTCACTTGAGGGGGGGGGGGGGGGGGAAATCCTAACAGAAACCCAAAATGGATTTCAAAAAGATTTCAAGTCTGTAGCCATCAAGATGAAGAAGATAATACTGTTAGAATATTTTTGGATTCCACAAAGGCATCTGAACTGATCAACCTTGCACTGTTCTTCCTCCAGAAATTGCAACAATAATTCAGCAGAAACAAAGTCTAACTACTGCTTACTCAATCACATTAAAAAATAGACCAGTTAAAGAGAACTGGGGCAGTGATTGACTAATAAATGAGATGAATTCTATTCAATTCTGTTGAGGCATTCTGACGTGCTGTCGAATCAATAAGAACATACCGGTACTTGACTTCTAGTCAGTTGGAGAAGAATCAGGTTAAAACTACCAGCAAGATTAGTCAAGCTCAGGCTGAATATCCATGACCTCTAAGTACTGTAAAAGTCATCTGGGCTGTACATTTTCAAAAAAGAATATACCAGTGCCAAACAAAGTTTCAGACCAGAACTCCAAAATCATAGGAAACAAGTCCACAGTCAGTTAGTAGTATGCTTAGCAAAAGCAAGTGGTGTCACATGGAACCTCATTAAGGAATAATGTAAAACACATACTAACACAAAATGGAAGCAATAAATAGTAGACATGAAGGTCAATAGATATAAAACCAAAAAAGTCTGTAAACTTCTTAACAAGCATTTCCTCTCTACAGCTGGCACTATAAGTCGGGACACAAATCTGCTTAGCAACTCAATACACTGCTACACAATGGACAATGGTTTTGAATGAGAGTAAGTAAGAGAACAAGAGATCATAACAATTCTATGACCAAAAAAACAATCACTCAAGTGGTTGGAATGGTCTTCCCAGCACAGTAATTTAACAAAAATGTTGAAACATTTTAGTTCCATCAGTTACATATCTCATCAACTGTAGCATCAAAGAAAGTGTGTTTCACAGTGCACTGAAAAGAAACACAGTGAGACCAACACATATGAAACGGAACAAAGGAGGAAGCATCAAACTACAGACCAGTATCACTGATTCCCATATTTATTGATCTTTTTGATACAGTGATGCTGGTGCAGCTTATTTCCTTTTTCACTTAAAAAAAATTCTCCCAAGAGAAACCCAAAATGGATTTCAAGAAGATTACAACACCACAACAACTGTCACAGACTTTTTTCACAAAGTCTGTAGCTATCTAAATGAAGAAAATAATGTTGTCAGCATATTTTTGGATTTCACAAAGACATTAGATCTGACCAGCCTTGCATTGTTCTTACAAAAACTGGGAGTATGCAGTATCATACACAGAGGTTTTTAACTCCCAAGTTTGTACCTAAAAACCATAAGTAATGCACAAATATAAACTGCCAAAATGAAGTAAGAAACCTCAGCATTCAGTCTATGACTGTAACAATAATGCTGGGCATGCAGCAGAGGTCAGTGGTGAGTGTGCCACAGGGGTCAATACTGAGACCATTTCTATTTCTCATATACATAAATAACAGCGTAAAACCTTCTAATTCCCATTTAATGGTTTATGCTGATAGCACTCCTCTACTGTTTTGTGATGATGATGAGAAGAAGATAACTCCTTTTTCAACACAGGAGACATTAGAAATGACTACATATTTTGGTAACCAAGGCCTAAAATTCAGTACTACAAAATCAGGGCTACTGACATTCAAAGCAGATAACTCATACCACAAATATATAGGAAATATTTGTGAAATTTTGTATACTGACAATGGAGACTGTAAATTCTTTTGTTTGGACTTGAATGTGATACCACCATGTTAACTTTGAACAGAGTGCTGATGCTACAAAAGAGCTATTAGGCTGATACACTATCTGTGATACAGGGAGACTTGCTATTGTGTTATTAAACAAAATAAATATTTAACTGTATACTCTTTGTATGTATATAAATGAATCAGGTTGACACAATACAAGAAATAAGCATAGTTGTTACACATAAAGAACAAAAATTATAGACACAATAGAAAACAGAACACATTTCAGAAAGGCAGTTCAAAAGGCAGAATTTCAGGAGAGAAAGAAAAACAACTAGATAAAAGTGGACCCAAGAATAAAGGGAACAACACTCTAAAAGGATGAAGGAAACTAGGAAACTATGGAAATGTATTACAATGAAGAGTTGCCAGAGTTGATTCATCGTAACCTCCAAATGGGTTATTCGAAAGAAGAAGAAATAACAAAATTAAAACTAACAGATAACAGTTCATATATCGGTGGCTCAATGTGTTACAACAAATTGCTAGAAGCCATAAGAGGACATACTGGGGTGACATTTAAAACCAAATTAAGATTTCTTGTAAATTAATGTCTGTATTCACTGAAGGAATTGTAAGATGCATATGTTATGTATTAATCTTGTGACATTTGCAGAAGTCATAATTTATGACTACACACTGAAATAAATGTGAATAAAGAAAGCTAAGAGAATGTAGGAAGCCAACACTGAAACAGCAGACTGAACAGGGAAATTATGAATTATTTAGTTCTGTTAGTTCATGTATTTGTTTGGCAGTGACACATTTATGATTACAGTATAATTATTACTCAAAATAGAAAATCTGGAACTTCATAAAAATGTTTCTCATCAAATTTCTGAAGGAATGACCATACACAGTATTGAACAATAATCAAAAGGAAAGCAAATCAATGTTCTGTAAATTCCTTCTTCTTTGGTAGACAAAAAACCTAGGATCCCTCAGATTGCCTTGGAAGGACTATTCTACATTTTTCAGTTACTTTGTTAAAACTATAACAAAACTACAGTATGGTATTGTTCAGATTTTTATACTTATTTAAGCATTAATTACTGTATTTCACAATTAAAAGATAGTTAATACAGTCTTTTCACTGTGGATTCAGTTTATACTTCTGATTTACTTCTGTGATTAGATTCTGGTTATTATATTGCAGCCAGTGTATTATCTGAACTGTTAACAATATTTACAAAAATTTCTTTTTAGTTATAACCTCTCTTTCAACAGAAACTATAATTAGGAATACAGTTTAACCTTTGCTGTTTTAAAGCAATGGCTACAGTTTTCTCATACTTGCTTTATTTTATTTCAGGCCCATTCTATAGATTATCATGTATCTGTAAGCCATTTACCGACAAAGCAAGATATTGAAGAAGAGAGAGAATGTCAACTTTGCCCAGAGGCTGTGCAGAGAGCATTAGGTTCTATGCTGGATCTTTCATTGCTTCAGAGCCCATCATTTATGTTGCTTTCAGTGTCTGGTTTCCTTACAATGATGGGTTTTTATGTGCCCTTCATATACATTACAGGTAAAACTTTTCTCTAAATATACTTGCATTCAATTTTTTAAATTTTTAATTAACCAGGACTGATGTATAAATAATCATGTGTGGGTAGGTCGTTTTCATTAATTTTCAAGTGGAGCTTACATAGATTGATTTTCATTCTGTAATGTAATTCTGAAATTGTCTCCAGGTATGGCAAATAAGAAACAGTTACCTCCACTTTTATATCATCATTACATCCCATTAACTGCTGTTATTATCTGGCTCTACTCTTTTTCCCATTCACTTTCCTTTTGGATATCATTTTCCTAATTTTTAGTCACAATGTTATACATAATTATATATAAAAAAGGAAAACCAAGCAGTTTTTCAAGAACCCAGTCTCAAGCCTGTATTTCTACACTATCAAGTTGTAGATGTAGATGTAGGTTAGGCTACCCTAGCTCGCCTTCTGTCTCCAACTCAAATTCTCAACATAGTGCAATATTCACTCACATACAATGAACATTTTTATGTCAAGGACTTACCATCACATGAGATATTTAATGGCATTCAATGAATGGATAAAATCAGCCAATGGCCTGTGTCATATGTATTATACGGGGTGATTTTTTCCACTGTGTACAACCTCTAGGGATTGATCGATGAGAGGATATGGAACAAAAAAGTCTAATGAACTTATGTCCAGAAATGCATGGTTTCCATGCCGGAGACAATTTATTCAATCATACTTTGTTATGAAGACTGCTGTCTAACATGCACTGTACTATGCAGCCACATTTACAGTATGCATGGTTTCCTCCTAGAGGGTGGTACTGTTCCTCATATGTCATGCCCCAACACCCTCTCCTGCCATAGTAATTGATAATATAGTGTCCAATTCACTTCTATTGCTAACTCACTTTGTAGTGGATGTAATACAGCATTGTACACAATGGTTCTGTATTCGAATTGATAGCTTGCTGACATGGAGTTTACATGTGGAAAGGCAAATGGCAACAGGCGGCAGGCAGCAAGGTTGTATCAGGAGACTTGTCCCCACCAACAACAGCCACAGCATTCAGTGTTTGCAACACTGTTTTGCCATTTGTCTGAGGCATGGTCATTTCAGGAAGCAGGAAATTGTGAAGGACATACCCAAAATGTTTGGACACCAGACTTGGAGGAAAATGTGATTAACACTATGGAAGGCAACTGCCATGTCAGTACCAGGCAGATGGCCCACCAGTACAGTGTAAGCCAGATGACTATGTGGAACATTCCCCATGACTACTGTTGTTACCATTTTCACTTACAGTGTGTGCAGGGCTTACTAGGGACAGACTATCCAAATCAGGAGCAGTTTTGCAATTTGTTTCTTCACCAGGCAACCACGATTGTGGGATTTGTGTCATCCAACCTACCCACATGAGACCACCAACTTTTATAACAGTCATAGTATGCAGAACCCCCATGGTATGGTGACAGCAAATCATCAACATCGGTGCAGCCAGAATGTGTGGGCTGGGATAATTGCTGACCATATTTTGGGACCAGTCTTCCTTCCACATCACCTAACAAGAACTATCAACATTTCATGCAGGTGACTTTGCCTCCCCTGCTGGAAGAAATGCCATTGATGATTCATAGGATTATGTGGCTGCTACATGATGGTGCTCCAGCCCACTTTCCTGTTAACATCCGAACACATGTCAGTCATGTATTCTCTGGTTGATGGATCAGATGAGGGGTTCCAGTTGCATGGTCTGCTAATTTACCGGATCTCAACCTGTGCCATTTCTGGTTACGGGGCTATTGTGTATGCAGAGCCTATTCCAGAAGTGGAGACATTGCAGAAGGATATTTATGCTGCCTTTGACGCTGTTCAGATGCTGCATGGCTGTGTGAATGTGCAAGACAGAACATGCTATGACATGCACATGCATGCATTGAGGCACATGGAAACCATTTTCAACACGTACTGTAACTGTGGCTTCATGGTACAGTGTGTATTAGACTGCAGTCTCTGTGACAACGTATGATTGAATAAATGGTCTCTAGAATGGAAACAATGCATTTGCAGACCTAAGTTCATTAGACCTTCTTTGTTCCGTATTCTCTCATCAATCAATCCCTAGAGTTTGTATGTAGTGGAAAAAATTACCCTGTATATGTTAATGTACCTACAGTTGTTAATAAGCATTCTTTTCACTGTCATTCTGGGATTTATTTGAAGTTTATCCTGTAATATTGGCTATTTCATAAAATTTTGCTTTTATGTTACAGTAAACTTTTCGGAATTATATACTGGATGTCCCTCCTTAGTGTTTTCAGATACATCTTCTCTTGTGCTTTAGTAGTTATTTGTTATTTGATTTATGCAGTGGATGAACTGATTCTGCCTGAACAAGCACTACTCATCATGTGTTTCACACAACACCCAGGATTGATGGAAAATTTCTGTTCTTTCTCAAAAACATAATTTTTAAACAGGGCCTTTATGTGGCCAGTCAACAGAGGAGAGTATAGTGCTATATTTGATTTAACAGTACATGTTACCAGGAAAGGAAAAACACTGTAGAGGCTGAGGTGGATGACCTCAACTACGGGTAGTGGAGCTGAGTTGCTAGTGGTCAGGAAGGCTTGTAGTTCACCATCCTAGGTGTGGTTACAATAGTGTGGTGGGTAGATACCAGATTGTTGTCTGATATCCCATCATAAAAGCAGCAATATTAAATATTCTTTTTATTCCCTGCCAAAATACAACAGTCGTGGAAGTACTACACTGCAGCCATTGCCCTCACGCAGGTTGTACTTGGTCACTGAAGTGTTTTTAGCTCAGCAATGGCCTTTTGTTACGACCTTGTGTGATGTCCCCCTGGGCAGTGGAGGATAGCTTGGCAATGTAGTGTGATCAATGGTCCAGTGGTTGAGCTAGATTAGGATCCGTAGGAGGGTGGAGGCACATGCAGCTAGGCTGCCCTGGTGACTGGTGCAAATTTGCAACTCTGTGCAGGCACACTTGGGTACGCAAAATCAAACTGTGGAACCCAGTGTGGACAGTAGTTACATGTGCCTCCACAGGCAATGGCAGACAGCGACAGCATCTGGCCACACAGATCAGATATCAGTGACAGCGTTTACCTGCACAGGCATCAATGTTTGGGCAGCTGGAAGAGCTGGCCACAAGGCAGATCACCAGAGCAGGCAGCCAGAAGTCAACCAGCAGGTTTGCCACCTATTGGAAGGCTCCAAATCAATAACATTCAGGCTTAGTGAGGACAGCAAGCCTGTTGTAGACAGAGTCTGTCGGCAACAGATTGTTGAACTATTTCAACTTGTAGACTGGTGAAGACTCATGAAGTTTGTTAAAAATGGCTGTATAGAGGCATGCCTGGCCTGCTGTTGTTTCTGAAATGATAGTGCTCCTTTCCTCAAGCCACAACAGGACTGAGGCACAAGGCATGACCATTCGGCAACCATTACATTGTTGCTTCTGGTTTCCCAATGGGTCAATAACTTCACAGTTATGACTATGTAGTAATTTAGCCTTTCAAGAATGCCTTTCATAGTGTCAGCATAATCCACATATAGCGTCTTGTGCAAAAACACCTAAATGGTTCCTTTACTGTGGCTTGTTATACCACCTTGGTATGATGCCTCATGCAAAGATGGAATAACAGTGCAAAACCACAAAGAATAGGTAGTACTACAAGAATAACTGATGCTCCACTAGCAACTGAGTAGCTCTTCTGCATGTTGGTAGATATGACAAATGTTTAGGAATCTTCCCATGTCTGTTGTTATTTGTTGATCAAAAGAAGCACACTTAGTAACATCAGTTCATCCAGCAAAATAGTGGCAAGTTTAGGTAATGATGATGGAGGTGGATAGCAATTGTACACCCTTCTCTCCAAAGTAGACCACAAAAGCTCAATAATATTGAGATCTGGTGACCAGTGGCCAGAGGAGTTGCAACAATTAATCTTCCTGCTCACAAAATGGTTCTGGACAATATGAGGTGTATGACCATGATTTCTGTTCTCTTGGAACACAGCATCACCATTAGGGAACAAACAATGTACCATAGGATGGATCTCATCAGCTAAAATGGTCATACAATCCTTGACAGTAATGTGACCTCGCAAAGTAACCATGGGCTCCATGGAATACCTCGATATAGCTGTCCGAATCACCACCAGACCCCCACTGTGTTCCACTCTTGAGATGTAATCTCAGACAGAAATGGGAAACAGTGAAAAACAAGAGTCATCAAATTACATTCTTCCAGAGGGGACACATAGTCCAGATTTTATGGCTTCAGCACTATGTTTTCCTGATATGGGCATTTGCATCACTGATGAGTGGTTTCAGAATTCTGGCTCACCCTATAATTCCTTTCTTATGGAATTCACTTTATGTTATTTTGGTGATGACAGGGTTCACAAGTGACATTCAGTTCTGCAGTGAATTTTGTAGCAATTGCCCCCTTATTTTTTGACACAATCCTCTTCAACAACTGCCCATCATCAACACTCAACACACACTTTCATACATGTTTTTCTCCTTTCCCTGTATGTGGACGTTGCGCAGATGCCATTCATAGTAAAATACAGAAGCACAACCTGCAGGCCTGTCTAGCATATGAATTTATGTTCAAGGATGAATTTATTGCAGTGATTCCATATTTTTGTTCAACTCCTGTACTGTGGCCAGTGTCATGTTCACTCTGTTTGATTGATATTGAATAACCTCACTATCAGTGAGACTTTAAACCATACTCTTCCATTTTTTCCTTTCCTAAAATTAATTTTCTTATTGCTCAGAAATAATTTTATAATTCTGTAGATATTGCATGACTTATTCATGGTTATTCATATCTGTCTTAAATGCCACCATAGCTAATTTGAATGTTGCTTATGAATAACCTGTAGGTTTATATTAAATCTTTGAAAAATATAAACTTTTGGATGGAAATATTATATCTTTTCACTCTTTTGGACATTGATGACAAGTTAATATTATAACTTGATGTAGGTTTTAACTGAGATTAGTACCTTTTGATGGCAGAGCTCTTTCAGTTGAGTCATATGAGTATACTTTATTGACTGACCAACTTCTCCTCTTTCTTTCCATCCTCAGCTCCACAGTAAATAAATTAAATCCATTAATGTACCTGCATGAAGTTATGGAAAAACCAGTTTCTCTGAAATATTCCAAATTTCAGAGGTGCCGATTGTAGCAAGACTGAAGGAGAATGCTAATATAATTTAGAATGGGAGCTGTGAATTGTTCAGTGACGTTGGCTGAGAGACAAATGGAAAAAAATTGCCCTGGAAAAGAAATTTTCTGCATTTGAGTCTACCTGCTGTTAATATTTTCTTGCTGTCAGTTAATATTTCATGTAGTAATAGTGTGCTATATTGTTGCTGTGTGTTTGTGTGTGTGTGTGTGTGTGTGTGTGTGTGTGTGTGTGTGTGTGTGTGTGTGTGTGGTAATGAAATGACCCTTCCATTTTATCTCTATTGTAAATTTTCCTAAAATGCTTATGGATAATATTTATTAGTACTATTATCAGATACAATGGTTTCTAATGTTCACAATTATACTTTTAATAGTGCCATATGGCTGAGTTTTAAGCAGTAGTATGCATTAGGTTAGAATATGGATAATTAATTAGGTGAAGGCTGAGTGTCACTCACTATGTATACGGAGCAGTGGATGGTAGGAAAGCATTGAAAACAATAAAGAAATGAATAAATGAATTAAAAAATAAATAAATAGACAGAAACATTGTGTCTTTACATTGATGGTTTGGGTATAATGTCTGGAAATAAGTTATCCTTTGTATGTTAAGTTATTGATTTAGTTAAATTTTGGCAGTGAAATTATGGATTCATTCTGAAAATTTATGTGAACAGTTTTAAGTAAAATTCTAATAATAAATTATTCTGCCCGTGAACCATAGACTTTGCCAAGATTGGGTGGCTTGTGAGCCTCAGCATTTCAGACAACTGTATGGTATGTGCAATCACAATGGAGGAGTATCTGTTGAGAGGTCAAACTAATTTGTGGTTTCTCAAGAAGGCAGCAGGCTTGTCAGTTGTTGCAGGAGCAACAGTCTATATGACTGACTAAACTGTCCTTGTTAACACTAGCCAATATGGCTTTGCTGTGCTGGTACTGCAAACAGCTGAAAGTAACAGGAAACTACAGTCATTAGTTCTCCAAAGGACATGCACTCTACTGTATGGCTTAATGATGATGGCATCCCTTTCAGATCCAGAAGTAAAATAGCACCCCATTTAGATCTCTGCGCAGACAATACTCAGGAGGATGGCACCGCCAGAAAAAATTGAAGTAACATTCTAAAGGGTAGAGCATGGACTTTAGAACCCTTAATTGGATAGGTAGGTTAGAGAGTTTAAAAAGGAAAATGGATAAGTTGAAGTTAGATGTAGTGGGAATTACAGAAGTGTAATGGCAGGAAGAAAAGGATTTCTGGTCAGGTAAGTACAGGTTTATATATAAGAAATTGAATAGGGGTAACATAGAAGTAGGTCCAATCATGAATAAGAAAATAAGAGTGCAGGTAAGATACTATGAACGCATAGTTATCACATTAGAATAGCCAGGGTAGACACAAAGCCAACACTGACCACAGTAGTACAAGATAACAGGCCAACTAGCTCAGCAGATAATGCATCATGGAATGACTACATTAGTGTGGTAATAGTAAACTGCAGGAGCGTCTATAGAAAGGTCCCAGAACTGCTCTCATTAATAAACGGTCACAATGCCCACATAGTACTAGGGACGGAAAGTTGGCTTAAACCAGATGTAAACAGTAATGAAATTCTAAACTCAGATTGGAATGTATACCACAGGGAAAGGCTGGACAGTGAAGGGGGAGGCATGTTTATAGCGATAAAATGTGCAATAGTATCGAAGGAAATTGACGGAGACCCGATATGTGAAATAATTTGGGTGAAGATCACGGTTAAAGCAGACTCAGACATGGTAACTGGATGTCTCTATAGGCCCCCTGGCTCAGCAGCTGTTGTGGCAGAACACCTGAAGGAGAATTTGGAAAATATTTCGAGTAGATTTCCCGACGATGTTATAGTTCTGGGTGGAGATTTTAATTTACCAGATATAGACTGGGAGACTCAAACGTTTACAACGGGTGGCAGGGACAAAGAATACAGTGAAATATTTATAAGTGCATTATCTGAAAACTACCTTGAGCAGTTAAACAGACAACTGACTCGTGGTGATAATATATTAGACCTTCTGGTGACAAACAGACTCGAAATATTTGAAACAGTTAACACAGATCAGAGAATCAGCGATCATAAAGCATTTACAGCATCGATGATTTCAGCCATAAATAGAAATATTAAAAAAGGGAGGAAGATTTTTCTGTTTAGCAAAAGTGACAAAAAGCAGATTTCAGAGTACTTGACAGTTCAACACAAAAGTTTTATCTCAAGTACAGATAGTGATGAGGATCAGTGGACAAAGTTCAAAACCATCATACAATATGCATTACATGAGTATGTGCCAAGCAAGATTGTAAGAGATGGAAAAGAGCCACCGTGGTACAACAACCAAGTTAGAAAACTGCTACAGAAGCAAAGGGAACTTCACAGCAAACATAAACATAGCCAAATCCTTGCAGACAAACAAAAATTACACAAAGTGAAATGTAGTGTGAGGAGGGCTATGCTAGAGGTGTTCAATGAATTCGAAAGTAAAGTTCTATGTACTGACTTGGCAGAAGATCCTAAGAAATTTTGGTCTTATGTCAAAGTGGTAGGTGGATCAAAACAAAATGTCCAGATGCTCTGTGACCAAAATGGTACTGAAACAGAGGATGACAGACTAAAGGCCGAAATACTAAATGTCTTTTTCCAAAGCTGTATCAGAGAGGAAGACTGCACTATAGTTCCTTTTCTAGGTTGTTGCACAGATGACAAAATGGTAGATATCCAAATAGATGACAGAGGGATAGAAAAACAATTAAAATCACTCAAAAGAGTAAAGGCTAATGGACCTGATGGGATACCAATTTGATTTTACACAGAGTACGTGAAGGAACTTGCCCCCCTTCTTGCAGCTGTAGGTCTCTAGAAGAGCGTAACATTCCAAAAGATTGGAAAAGGGCACAGGTCATCCCCATTTTTAAGAAGGGACATCAAACAGATGTGCGGAACTATAGACCTATATCTCTAATGTCGATCAGTTGTAGAATTTTGGAACACGTGTTATGTTCGAGTATAATGACTTTTCTGGAGACTAGAAATCTACTCTGAGGGAATCAGCATGGGTTTAGAAAAAGACGATTGTGTGAAACCCAGCTGATGCTATTCGTCCAGGAGACTCAGAGGGCCATATGCATGGGTTCCCAGGTAGATGCCGTGTTTATTGGCTTCTGCAAGGTGTTTTATACAGTTCCCCACAGTCGTTTAATGAACAAAGTAAGAGCATATGGTCTATCAGGCCAATTGTGTGATTGGATTGAAGAGTTCCTAGACAACAGAATGCAGCATGTCATTCTCAATGGAGAGAAGTCTTCCGAAGTAAGAGTGATTTCACGTGTGCCACAGGGGAGTGTTGTAGGACCGTTGCTATGCACAATATACACTCCTGGAAATTGAAATAAGAACACCGTGAAATCATTGTCCCAGGAAGGGGAAACTTTATTGACACATTCCTGGGGTCAGATACATCACATGATCACACTGACAGAACCACAGGCACATAGACACAGGCAACAGAGCATGCACAATGTCGGCACTAGTACAGTGTATATCCACCTTTCGCAGCAATGCAGGCTGCTATTCTCCCATGGAGACGATCGTAGAGATGCTGGATGTAGTCCTGTGGAACGGCTTGCCATGCCATTTCCACCTGGCACCTCAGTTGGACCAGCGTTCGTGCTGGACGTGCAGACCGTGTGAGACGACGCTTCATCCAGTCCCAAACATGCTCAATGGGGGACAGATCCGGAGATCTTGCTGGCCAGGGTAGTTGACTTACACCTTCTAGAGCACGTTGGGTGGCACGGGATACATGCGGACGTGCATTGTCCTGTTGGAACAGCAAGTTCCCTTGCCGGTCTAGGAATGGTAGAACGATGGGTTCGATGACGGTTTGGATGTACCGTGCACTATTCAGTGTCCCCTCGACGATCACCAGTGGTGTACGGCCAGTGTAGGAGATCGCTCCCCACACCATGATGCCGGGTGTTGGCCCTGTGTGCCTCGGTCGTATGCAGTCCTGATTGTGGCGCTCACCTGCACGGCGCCAAACACGCATACGACCATCATTGGCACCAAGGCAGAAGCGACTCTCATCGCTGAAGACGACATGTCTCCATTCGTCCCTCCATTCACGCCTGTTGCGACACCACTGGAGGTGGGCTGCACGATGTTGGGGCGTGAGCGGAAGACGGCCTAACGGTGTGCGGGACCGTAGCCCAGCTTCATGGAGACGGTTGCGAATGGTCCTCAGTGATACCCCAGGAGCAACAGTGTCCCTAATTTGCTGGGAAGTGGCGGTGCGGTCCCCTACAGCACTGCGTAGGATCCTACGGTCTTGGCGTGCATCCATGCGCCATGCGTCGCTGCGGTCGACGGGCACGTGCACCTTCCGCCGACCACTGGTGACAACATCGATGTACTGTGGAGACCTCACGCCCCACGTGTTGAGCAATTCGGCGGTACGTCCACCCGGCCTCCCGCATGCCCACTATACGCCCTCGCTCAAAGTCCGTCAACTGCACATACGGTTCACGTCCACGCTGTCGCGGCATGCTACCAGTGTTAAAGACTGCGATGGAGCTCCGTATGCCACGGCAAACTGGCTGACACTGACGGCGGCAGTGCACAAATGCTGCGCAGCTAGCGCCATTCGACGGCCAACACCGCGGTTCCTGGTGTGTCCGCTGTGCCGTGCGTGTGATCATTGCTTGTACAGCCCTCTCGCAGTGTCCGGAGCAAGTATGGTGGGTCTGACACACCGGTGTCAATGTGTTCTTTTTTCCATTTCCAGGAGTGTATATAAATGACCTTGTGGATAACATCGGAAGTTCACTGAGGCTTTTTGCTGATGATACTGTAGTATATCGAGAGTTTGTAACAATGGCAAATTGCACTGAAATGCAGGAGGATCTGCAACGAATTGACACATGGTGCAGGGAATGGCAATTGAATCTCAATGTAGACAAGTGTAATGTGCTGCGAATACCTAGAAAGAAAGATCCATTATCATTTAGCTACAAATAGCAGGTCAGCAACTGAAGCAATTAATTCCATAAATTATCTGGGAGTAGGCATTAGGAGTGATTTAAAATGAAATGACCATATAAAATTAATCGTTGGTAAAGCAGATGCCAGACTGAGATTCATTGGAAGAATCCTAAGGAAATGCAGTCCGAAAACAAAGGAAGTAGGTTACAGTACACTTGTTCTCCCACTGCTTGAATACTGCTCACCAGTGTGGGATCCGTACCAGATAGGGTTGATAGAAGGGATAGAGAAGATCCAACGGAGAGCAGCGCACTTCGTTACAGGATCATTTAGTAATTGCAAAAGCGTTACGGAGATGATGGAGAAACTCCAGTGGAAGACTCTGCAAGAGAGATGCTCAGTATCTCAGTACAGGCTTTTGTTGAAGTTTCGAGAACATATCTTCACCGAGCAGTCAAGCAGCCTATTGCTCCCTCCTACGCATATCTCACGAAGAGACCATGAGGATAAAATCAGAGAGATTAGAGCCCTCACAGAGGCATACCAACAATCTTTCTTTCCACAAAAAATACAAGACTGGAATAGAAGGGAGAACCGATAGAGGTACTCAAGGTACCCTCTGCCACACACTGTCAGGTGGCTTGCAGAGTATGGATGTAGATGTAGATAAGGTACAGATTGAAAAAAAAAATGTGATGAGATAAAACAAATTATTCAAATAGTTGAGGGAGATAAAAACTGTGATAGGGGATTGGAACTCAACAACAGATAAAGGAAGAGGAGGAGAAATAGCAGGAGAACATGAACTGGGTGAAGTAATGAAAGATAAAACCACCTGGTAGAATTTTGCATTATTTGCATAATTTGTTCATCACTAACACATGGTTTAAGAATAATGTAAGATGACTGTATATGTGGGATGAAATGATCATATAGTGTTATTAGCTGAGGTAGTTTGGCTGCATAGTGCAAGTCTTTCAATTTTACACTACTTTGGCAACTTGCACGTAAATGAAGATGAGATGAAATGATGAGGACAACACAGACACCCAGTCCTGAGTGAAGAACGTCTCAGACTCACCTGGGAATCAAACCTAGGACCCCAGGGTCTAGAGATAGCAGTGTTAACCACTAGACCATGAATTGTGGGCTGTATGTTGAAGAGACCTGGAGATACTGGAAGGTTTCACCCTGATTGTGTAATGCTAAGACAAAGATTTCAAAACCAAATTTTAAACTGTAAGACACTGCCATAAGTCATCAGTTGTGAACTGAAGAATAAAACTGAAGAAATTGCAAAAAACATTACAAATTAAGGAGATGAGACATGAATAAATTGAAGGAACAAAAGGGGGTTGAGAGATTCAGAGAGAGCATTAGGCAAAGTTTGACTAAAACGGGGGAAAGAAATACAATGAAAGATGAATGAGTAGCTTTGAGAAATGAAATAGTGATGGCAGCAGATGATCAAATCTGTAAAAAGATAAGGCCTAGAAAAAAACCTTGGGTAACACAGGAGATACTGAATTTACCTGAAAAAAGGATAAAATATAAAACTGCATCAAAGGAAGCAAGTGAAGGGGAATGGAAACATGTAAGAAATGAGACAGAGTGGAAGTGCAGTGTGACAAAGCAGGGTTAACTAGATAAAAAATTGCAAGAATGTACAAGCATACATAACTAAGAAAAGGAGAGAATTTGTGTGATCTTTGGAGAAAGGAGAAGCAACTGTGTGAATATCAGGAGATGACAATCCAGTTCTAGGCAAGGAAGGGAAAACTGAAAGCTGAAAGATGGAAGGAATACACAGAAAGGAAACCAACATGAAGACAGTATTATTAAAATAGGAGAGGAAATCAATGAAGAAGAAATGGAAGGTATGATACTGTCAGAAGAATTTGATAGAGTTCTTAAATCTGTAAGTCGAAACAAGACCCCTGGAGTAGACATTTCTTTAGAATATTGAGAACCTTGAGAAAGCCAACCATGGCTACATTATTCCACATTGTGTGCAACATTTATGAGACAGGCAATATACCCTCAGACATCAAGAAGAATGTAACACTTCCAGTCCCAAAGGAAGGCAGGGGCTGAACAGCTTGAATGACACCAAACCATCTGAAGTTGACATTTCATCAGAAAGGAACCCAAGGAATTTCACAGAATGAGAAAGAAGTGGCAGATGAAATATTAGCATTTCTGCAAGAGGAGTTAGTGGAATGTGTGGTGTCGTATATTGTCTACTATTAATAAAATTTTCTGGGCTATTATGTTGTGGTTGAATGGATTTCACCTTAAAACCCAACATTTCATCCCCATCTGTGGAGGACATTTTCAAGGGGGATCGTAGCTTCTTTGAAAGTCTGATTCACACCTTGGCTCATTAATGACTGCATCAAAATACTGCTTCCACGTACTTTCACGCAGTGGCATGGCATCATGTGTTTTGAATACCCGAGTGCAACTGCCAGTTGTCAACTGCCGTTGTCCACTGTTGCTGTCAACTCTTGGTATAAGCACTGAAATCTACATGTCATTCAATTTCACACCCTTCTCATTCCTACTGAAATTGCTGGGTAGTTTTACTATCTCTATGGCCTCTCTGTATAGTCTTTCATGGTATCTGTTTGTGGCTGCCAGTACTTGAGTCCTATCAAAATGAATGTGGTGGTCTCCTGGCTGCAAACCATGTTCCGCAAAAGCTGTTCTGTCAGTCTCCCCTCTTCTGAAATTGTCCTTGTACTCTTATAGTCATTTTTATGTTCTTTTTGCAGTGCCCACATACACCTCCCCACAACTGCATGAAATCCTCTAAATTCCTGCTTTTGCAGTGGTTGGTGAGCACCCTTGGCCAATTTTAGGTGAGCTTATATCTTCTGGGTGGGTTTTTGGAGTACCGCAATGTTCCGCTTTTTCAAGATTTTTCCTACATGGTCAGTAGCATACTTAATGAAAAGCAGGAAAACTTTTGATTTCACCAGTGCTTAAGTATTGCTATAATTTCTGCACAGTGGTCTTAATGCCCTTTTTATCTCAGCAAATGGATAACCATTCTTGAGCAATGTATTGTGAGATGTTTTAATTCTGTGTCAAGCAGCTCTAGTTTGCAGATTTTCCTTGATCTGTCTGCCTGTGTTTTTATGATGTCTTGCTTTTGTTATGGGTGATGGTTCGAATTCCAGTATAGGTGGTGGTCTGTGTGCATTGATTTATGGTCAACTGTGTGGCTAAAGCTACCATTTTCTTTTTAGAAAAGTAGCACATAAGCATAATGAGCAAGCATTAAAGGAAACAAAAGAAAAATTCGGAGTAGGAATTTAAATCCATGGAGAAGAAATTAAAACTTTGAGGTTCAGCGATGACATTGTAATTCTCTCAGAGACAGCAAAGAACCTAGAAGAGCAGCTGAATGGAATGGACAGTGTCTTGAAAGTAGCATATAAGATGAACATCAATAAAAGCAAAATGAGAATAATGGAATGTAGTCGAATTAAATCAGGTGATGCTACGGGAATTAGATTAAGAAATGAGACGCTTAAAGTAGTAAAAGTGTTTTGCTACTTGGGGAGCAAAATAACTGATGATGGTCAAAGTAGAGAGGATATAAAATGTAGACTGCCAATGGAAAGGAAAGCGTTTCTGAAGAAGAGAAATTTGTTAACATCGAGTATAGATTTAAGTGTCAGGAAGTCGTTTCTGAAAGTATTTGTATGGGGTGTAGCCATGTATGGAAGTGAAACGTGGACGATAAATAGTTTAGACAAGAAGAGAATAGAAGCTTTCAAAATGTGGTGCTACAGAAGAATGCTGAAGATTAGATGGGTAGATCACATAACTAATGATTAGGTATTGAACAGAATTGGAGAGAAGAGAAATGTGTGGCACAACTTGACTAGAAGAAGGGATCGGTTGGTAGGGCATACTCTGAGGTATCAAGGGATCACCAATTTAGTATTGGAGGGCAGCGTGGAGGGTAAAAATCATAGAGGGAGACCAAGAGATGAATACACTAAACAGATTCAGAAGGATGTAGCTTGCAGTAGGTACTGGGAGATGAAGAGGCTTGCACAGGATAGAGTAGCATGGAGAGCTGCATCAAACCAGTCTCTGGACTGAAGACCACAACAACAAACAAAGAAAATTTCATCTCCCATCTGCCTCCTCCTTCATGGTAAACTGAATCTTTGGATTGATCCCACTGAGCTGTTTGTGAAAACTACCCATGTCCTCCCTGCCATTCTGCCACAAAACATACTACAAACAAATATTCAGTTTCTTATTTGCAGTTTCCAATGCCTGCTTCTAAAATTTTTCCACAAAGAAATTTGCTATAACTGGGCACAAGGGGCTCCCAATAGCAACACCATCCTATGAACAGACAGATTTGAATAGGAAATGCATATGAAAGGAACCCAGGAGAGTAGAGGTGCCAAGAGAGTTATATCAAGATCAAATAATGTCAGTGCCTTAACGCGGTTGTATACAATTATACCAACTGTTAACCTCAATGGAAAATTAGCAGAAAAGTTATCTATTTTACTGCAAGAAGTTGGAGTTGCTCTGCCCCCTATGATTCTTTCTTGAGTGCGTGATCTTGCAAGAGCAGTAGGGAATGCTTAAGTCACAATAAGCTCAAGTGGGAAAATGGTGTAAGAGAACTACAACTGTTGTATGAGTGGTGCTTTTAGCCAATGACTGGCCAAAATAACTTGCTTTTGATTGCTTCCTGGTCTGTATATAAAAATCATACTCATTTATGGCAACCTGTCCCTCCTGAAATGTTTGTGATATTGCAGTTCATACCACCTAGAACCACTGGATAAATTTAGCCTTTGGATGTTTGCTTTTATTGTGCTTATAAAACATATTATAGCACTATCTGCAGTTATGCCTTAAGTGATAACCAGTTACGTGATAAGCTCCATGACATACTGTTTCACATTCAGTTGCATGCCATCACGTACCATCAGTTCTCATCACCCCGTTACAGCAATATAATTCTATATGAATTCTTTAATAATGGATACCTAGCTGAACATTCTGCACAGTTTGTAACTCCCAAGGAGTTCACCTTTGATCTTGATGGTGTGAACCTTTGTGATGACTATGGTGTGCCATTTTTCATTTGGTGTTCATGGTGCACGAATGTCGACAATGTCTATTTTGTGAAGTGTAATACATACATCCTATAGAAGGTCAGCTGTCAGAGACAGCAAAGGACTTGGAAGAGCAGTTGAATGGAATGGACAGTGTCTTGAAAAGAGGGTATAAGATGAACATCAATAAAAACAAAACGAGGATAATGGAATGTAGTCGAATTAAGTCGGGTGATGCTGAGGGAATTAGATTAGGGAATGAGACACTTAAAGTAGTAAAGGAGTTTTGCTATTTGGGGAGCAAAATAACTGATGATGGTTGAAGTAGAGAGGATATAAAATGTAGACTGGCAATGGCAAGGAAAGTGTTTCTGAAGAAGAGAAATTTGTTAACATCGAGTATAGATTTAAGTGTCAGGAAGTCGTTTCTGAAAGTATTTGTATGGAGTGTAGCCATGTATGGAAGTGAAACATGGACGATAAATAGTTTAGACAAGAAGAGAATAGAAGCTTTCAAAATGTGGTGCTACAGAAGAATGCTGAAGATTAGATGGGTAGATCACATAACTAATGAGGAAGTATTGAATAGGATTTGGGAGAAGAGAAGTTTGTGGCACAACTAGACTAGAAGAAGGGATCGGTTGGTAGGACATGTTCTGAGGCATCAAGGGATCACCAATTTAGTATTGGAGGGCAGCGTGGAGGGTAAAAATCACAGAGGGAGGCCAAGAGATGAATACACTAAGCAGATTCAGAAGGATGTAGGCTGCAGTAGGTACTGGGAGATGAAGAAGCTTGCACAGGATAGAGTAGCATGGAGAGCTGCATCAAACCAGTCTCAGGACTGAAGACCACAACAACACAACAATAGAAGGTTCATCTTTGCACCTATGGGACACTCATTTTCTGTCACCTTCATGGTGCACATGATGAGTCATTAGCACCTAATATTTTTCATGTCATAATTATTGACACAATACTTTCAAATGAGCCTTACTACCGATTGAACTTGTGACCTCACACTCAAGGGGTTACTTGTTAAAAGATTGGTTGAAGAAAGGCAAACCTGTGTTTATAACATAGGAAAGATGTTGGCTGGGCTACACACTATGAAATTTTGAAGTTAGCAAAAATAAAATATAGTGAGGAAAATGTTATTTGCAACATGTATAGAATCCAGACTGCAGTTACACTTATGAAAGTTCAAAGACATGAGAGGGAAACTGGTTGAGAACTGAGAGAAATGATGATGTAGTCTATCCTTCTAGTTTTTCAATTTGAACTTTGGGTGTGCAGTAAAGGAAATCAAGGATAAATTTGAAAAGAGAATTAATGTTCAGGAAGAAGACATAAAAATTTTGAGCTTTGCTGATGACATAATTCTGTCAGAGACAGCAAAAGTCATGGATGAGCACTTGAAGAGAATGGATAATGCCTTGAAAAGAAATTATGAGATGAACACAAACAAAACTGAAACAAAGGTAATGGAGTGTAGTCAAATTACATCAGGTAACGCTGAGAGAATTAGATTAGGAAATGAGACACTAAAAGTAGCAGTTGAATGTCCCTATTTGAACAGCAAAATAACTGATGATAGTCAAAGTTTGGGGGCAGGGGGTATAAAATGCACACTGGTAAAAGCAAGAAAAGCATTTCTGAAAACAAGAAAGTTGTTAAAATTAGGATTTTTCTGAAGGTATTTATCTGGAACGTGCAGAAGTGAAAAATGGACAATAATCAATACACACTAAAAGGAATAGGAACTTTCAAAATGCTGTGCTATAGAAGGATACAGAAAATTAAATGGGTAGATCAACTAACTCGTGAAGAGATATTGAATCAAATTGGGGGGAATAAGACATTTATGGCACAATTTGACTAAAAGAAGAGATTTGGTTAATAAGAGACATCAATTACTAGTCAATTTGCCCCAAAGCCTCATACAATTATTTATCTTCCATTTAGCATCTGCCAGCATTACATACCTCATGAATAAGCTATTCTGTTCTGACTGCACACTTTTGTAACACAATAATATACTTAAGATATATACTTGTGAAAGTAATATAAATTCATTAAATTTATGGCAGACAGGGCGACAATAAATGGTATGGACCAGTCTCTTGCAATGTGGTTGGTTTCCACAATTGGCATTGCAAACACAATTGGAAGGATAGGTTGTGGAGTCCTTGGCAGCTTTCCTGGCTCAAAACCGCTGTTTATAAACAATGTAGCACTATCAATTGGAGGAATTGCTACACTGCTAAGTGGAATATCAACAGCCGATGGATATCTTTTCTTCTATTCTGCTGTATTTGGTTTAGCAACAGGTCAGTATGAAATACCTTCTGAACATGGACAAATTATTGGTGTCCATGGGAAAAAGTAGTTACAAATTTGCTTATTAAGGTAAAATATGATTTTTTTGTATTTTTTCTTTCTGAATTCATTGACTTATGAAGTCTACAACTTCTCTTCACGGAAATTTTAAAATTGATAACTTTTTACTTACCATTTTCTAATCTATCTGTTTAAGCTCAATGTTTATTCATCTTGGAGGATCAGTAGCAGAACTTGCTGTCAAGACTGAAACCTTGAGTTGTAATAAACTTGAAAAATGTATCTTTCAGTTTTTGAACATTTTCAATGAAAATAAACAAGAAACAGATGTGACAATTTCCTTTCCCTCTTTTGATATTGTAAAGTGAATTGCCAGCAAAGAGATATGAAGGAAACTTAGCAGTTTGTCACACATGTGCCAGAATGCAAAGGGAGAACTGTCCAAGTCAAAATTTAAATGTGATATAGGCAGTTCTTCTGTCATGAAAGTGTTCTGTGATTGCAGCCCTCTTTCAAGATTTGTTCCTTTACATTTGCACCTGTAAGAATGCAACACAAGTCAAATTAAGACACTAAAATATGTGGAAATTTGTCTTGTTACATTCAGCACAAGAAAGTTATAGATTGAGACCCAGATGACATTTATTTCGGAAATATATTCTGTAATAAATATGAGGGCTGCTCCATAAGTAATTAAGCACTTTTTTCTTGGCCAATTTCAGTTGAAAAAATGCAAATTTTGTTGTGTGACATTGTGGAGTATTCCCACTTCAGCTGTTATAGTTTCATGGGGTTCAGATAGGTGGTGGTGCTATACATACCCTTCAATATTGATTGATTGGCGACTCCATAGAGTGCTGTTGCACAACGCCCATATGATAAAATTAGAAGGAAGGTCAGCATTGGCCATAATTTTGATGATTTTTAACAGCAAAATCGATTTTCGATCACATAATGATCATCTTCAGTGCTGGAAGTTAAACATTTCACATGGTGATCAGTGAATAAGAAAAGACCACAAATACACCTGAGTATAAACCAACTGTTGGTAAGGACATACCTTTAGTGTACAAATTAAAGCTCACAGGCACTGGTGTCTAGTTATTAGCAGTAGCAGAAGCTATGAAATGATCACAATAACTGAAGCCACTGTTTACATTCACCTATACAGCAGACCTCATTGTGACAGGGGCTTGGAACACCCTCTATGTGATGTGTCACATGAAGACTTAACATTACTTTATTTGGTAAGAGATTACCACAAAATACCAAATGTGCACTTGCAAATCATTAATTGAATATTTCAAATTTAAAATTGTATATTAAAAACACACAGCAAAAAGGAAGGGGGAAATGCACATCTTGCCAACATACACTGGCGTGTTATTTTCAAAACAACTTAAAAAATAAACATGCTAGAATAAAAATCAACAGGTAAATTATAAGGTGTCAGATTACAGGATTAGTAAAAAAGAAAAATATACAAACAACATGACATCAAATACAACAGAATCTGTTATAACACAGTAACCGCTATCTGGCATGGGAAGTCAGAGGTGCAAGGTTCTTAATTTATGTAAAATATTACGTTGAAACCAAGAAGTCAAATACATAAATAGTGGTGATTGTACAATATCTGCCACAATTTAACAGGTCAAAATGTCATGAAACACAATATTCTTTATAATTTTTTTTAGGGTGCAGACTAACAATTTTTTATCGTATTTAAGGACGTGATGATTCACACATCTGATTATTCCCATTTGGACATGTTAACACATTATAGCTGTTTCTGAGGCTTAATTACAAAAAATCATCATAATTATGAAAAGCAGAATGACATAAATGCACATTGTGGCTGCAGAGGCTGTTTAGTACACTCATCAGTAAGAACTACTGTTACAGATTGCAAAGAATTTGTGATACATTGGCTAGAGACACAAGTGTATAAAATACGCTAGCCTAGTTGAAACCTCCAATACCACACCTATTATTTATAGAAAATATTTTATTATATGATACAAAACAGAACTTGGGTATAAGGAAACAGTGTTCTCTTTAGAGTATAAAAACTTTGTCCCAAAAAATACATCGCACACTGGCTATACACTTTTGCACAAGCACTGGGTCAGAACCCATCATACACGCATTTACAGTTGATACAACAGACACGAAACTGTCAAGCAAACAGTTTTGAATACTCATATGAAGGAGATAATTTTATTACATGTCTTAATAGCAGCAGTGGGACCCCTTATAACATAAAAGCTGATTTTGAAAATACCCACATATCCAAAGTAGGCCATAAAAATTAATCTAAAATGCAAGGTGTGGTTAAGTAGTAATATACATCATACATTCAGAAAAGTCATAACTTAGGAAAGTTAACAGTACAAATTATTCCCAAAATATACATCGTACTGTAGACAAATTAGAACCAGATTATACACTTTTTTCCGCAATTACTTACTAAAGCAATTAAAATGTAGTGACAAACCAGCAACATGAAATAATCACTTGAAAGTGATGAGGATTTAAATTTCTTATTTATTGGGAAAAAATGTAAATTTTCATAACCAAACACTTAATGTGTAGTGTGCATTTAATTTTGTTAAAGGCCTATTATGACTGTGAGTTATGTAGCCTGACCACCAGTTGACAAATGTTATTACAAAACCGATGCTAAAAGTACAAGCCAATTACCAATCTCTATAAAGAAGCTCAAAAAAAAATGCTGTACATTAAAATATGTTGGCTAGTGAAAAGTGTGGGTAACTCCAGTTCAGCCATCTGATTCACACGTATTACCTAGTAGGTGAGAACAATATTAACATAATAAACATATTGTGATGCAGTTATGAGATACGTTTGCATATTTTTCTTTTCTACTACTCCTGTAATCTGACACCTTATAATTTACATGTTGATTTATTTTTTTTAAGTTTTTTTTGTTTTTTTTGTTTTTTGGAAAATAACATGCCAGTGTATGTTGTCAAGATGTGCATTTCCCCCTTCCTTTTTGCTATGCATTTTTAATGTACAATTTTAAATTTGAAATATTCAATTAATGATTTGCAAGTGCACATTTGGTATTTTGTGGTAATCTCTTGCCAAATAAATTAATAAGTCTTCATGTGACACATCACATAGAGGGTGTTCCAAGCCCCTGTCACACCGAGGTCTGCTGAATAGGTGAATGTAAACAGCAGCTTCAATTATTGTGATCATTTCATAGCTTCTGTTGCTGCTAATAACTAGACACCAGTGGCTACGAGCTTAAATTTGTACACTAAAGGTATGTCCTTGCCAACAGTTGGTTTATACTCAGATGTATTTGTGGTCTTTTGTTTCTTATTCACTGATGGCTATGTGAAATGTTTAACTTCCAGCACTGGAGATGATCATTATCTGAGTGAAAATTGATTTTGCTGTTAATAAATTATCAAAATTACAGCCAATGCTGAGCTTCCTTCTAATTTTCTTCAATATTGCATCTGCAACAGAAGTGTGTTCCCTGTAGAGAGCTGTTATTGGGGTTTCTTTTGGTGGAAAACCAGAGCATGACAGATATTCATAGACATTTGCAGAATATCTGCAAATACCATGCAATAAACAAAAGCATGGTGAGTTGTTTAGTAAGGCATCTATCACCATTGCAACATGGTTGCACAGACTTGTCCGATCTCCAGGGTGCTGGCTGGCTGCACACAGCTGTGCCTCCTGCAATGTTTGAGCATGTGGACAGTCTCACTCAAGCTTATAAATGGATGCAAATGAACTTCTCCTTCTCCACGACAATGCAAAGCCTCTTATAAGTCTGCACATCTGAGAGGAACTCACAAAACTTCACTGGAGTGTTCTCCCTCATCCACCCTACAGCCTGGATCTTGCACATTCAGATGTCTTTCTGTTTGGTCCAATGAAGGGTACACTTTGTGGGAAGCAGTACATGGATGCTGAAGATGTTATTGATGCAGCAAGTCATATGCTCTGATGTCAACCAGTAAGATGGTACCATGTGGGTGTACAGGCCATTCCAGTAATGTGGTGTAGGGCCATCTCACTGAATGGAGATTATGTTGAAAAATAATGTGACTTACCAAAAAGGGTGGGGAATAATATGGTGTACTGGAATGCTGAACAAAAGAAACTACTATTTTAAAAAAAGTGTTGTGTTTCTTATTGAATGTCCCTCATACATGATTAATTAGAATTAAGTAATTTACGAGAAGTTTCAATCAACTGTTCAATACTCAACAAATTTAATGAAATTACCTACATATTAAATTCAGCTATGAAACACTTTCATGAAATTTGAACAAGATAAATACATTTTATATACTAGTAAATAATATCTCATAAAAGAACATGAAAAAATACATAAATTAAGCAATTTATGAATTTTTTTACGAAATTTATTTTAAGTGTTTTTATTTTAAGTGTTATTAAGCTTCTACTGTGTTGCAATAAGGTATTAGCAGGGTATTAACTAGTTTAAATATTTTATTTCAGCATGTTTTGCCTCACTCCGTTCCCTAATTATAGTGGATCTACTAGGACTTGAACGCTTGACAAATGCTTTTGGATTAACATTGATGTTTCAAGGTGTTGCTGCTGCCATTGGATCGCCTCTTGCTGGTATGTTGATTTTCTTTTGATTTTTGCATCATGTTATGCACTGCTTTTGTTGTATTTGAAGCTGCTGAAGAAGTCCACCAACAAAATTAGAAATGTAAAATTATAGATAGTTTGATGATGGAGAGTAAGGCCTGGAGCAAAAAACTGTTTTCTGATGCCAAAATTGAAATTCATTAATATTAACTATATCTGTGTCTGTGTGCTCCAAAAAATAAATGCAAACAGGACTGTAAAAGATGATAATAATAATAATAATAATTTCTGAAAAACTTTAAAACAGGAAAAGCCAAAGAAAGAATGGAAAACTATAGAAGCGCACATGATCAGGGGAATGATAAAGGCCACCTATAAGAAAGTAACAGAAACGTTTGGAGCAAAGAGGAAATGAACAGCAAAAAGCTCAAATGAGAAGACATTACTAAGCTAAGAAGGGAAAGGTGAAAGGTGAAAGGGGTATATACAAAGGCTATACAAAGGAAATGAAATTAAAGGTAACATTGTGAAAAGAGAAGAGCAAGTAGATGAAGATGCAATGGGAGATATGATGCTGCAGCATATCCCCTATGTTATTCAAGCTACATATTGAATAATCAGTAAAGGATACCAAGGAGAAAATAGGAAAATGAATTAAAAATCAGGCAGAAGAAATAAACTTTGATTTTCTGATGTCATTGTAATTCTGCCAGAAATGGCAAAGGACCTGGAAGATAAGATGAACAGAACAGATAGTGTCTTTAAAAGAATTTATAAGATGAATATGAACAAAAGAGAACCAAAGACAATGGAATGTATTCAAATTAAATCAGATGACACTGAGAGAATTATATTAACAAATGGGGCAATAGAAGTAGTTGGTGAATTTTGATACTTGGGCAGCAAAGTAACTGAAGATACTAAAGTAAAGTAGAGACAACATAAATTGTAGACTGGTAGTAGCATGAAAAGGATTTCTGAGAAAGAGAAATCTGTTATATTGAATATAAATTTAAATGTTAGGAAGTCTCTTCTGAAAGTGTTTGTCTAGTCTTTTTTACTACTTATTTTATTTTATTTATTTATTAAATGGAAGTTAAGCTTTGTACAGTGGTGGAATGTGAATGATAACATTGAAGACAATAAGGAACAGAAGATTTTGAAATGTAATGCTACAAAAAATGCTGAACATTAAATAGGTAGATTAACAAACTAGTGTGTTTACTTTTTGCATCATGCAGTTGCAACTGTAGCACTTATAAAGCTAAGTACTGACAAAGTTATTTGTGAACTGTTATACAGTTATTAAATTTAATAGTTTTCAGTGGTGTTTCATGCTCTTTGTGGCACTATAACAATTTAATAAACTTTTGGAAACATTCGCTCGCTGTGTGTTGAAGTCATTTGGTAAATTTCATGCTTTAGTTTTCAGCTCATGTTTCTTACTGTTTCTAGTGAAATATTTCAGTAAAATTTTCATTGAGTGTTTTAACTTTGTTGAGTGTTAAAGCGACCACTTGAATTTTTGGTTTTAGCTAATAATTTTGTGAAGTTTTGCTGGTATTGGTGTTAGTTGTGGTTTAGTAGTATTAATACAAGTAGCTGCTTTCTTAGTAGAGAGAGAATTTCAAGACAGCTATTGTTAGTTCTATAAATAGTTCTACAAGTGTAACTGAACTTAAGTAACATAGACGTACAGTCATTTTTAGTAACTGTAAAGTTTTACCATGGGTGAGAAGTGTGGTCTCTGTCATAGGTTTGTGAGTAGTGGGTTACGGTGTGGAATTTGTTCAAGGTATTTTCATCAGGGGGGAATGCAGTGGGCAAGCCAGTGGGCATTCTAGGAAGATCCTCTCCTGGGAATGCAGAATCTGTAGTAGAAATAAGTTGACAGAGGACCAGGAACGTAAGATCTGTGCCCTTCAGGTGCAGTTACAACACACAAAGGAGGGACTAGATAGGTTGAGGAGGGTGAAGTGTGCTGGGAATGGGAACTGGCAGTTAGCAAGAAGGCAGCTAGGAGGAGGAGATATTCAGAAAGTTATACTTCGTGTATATGCAACAGATTTGACCAACTGTCAGAGCTGAGTGGAGAGGAGCCTCTTGTAGCTGCAGGTGAAGGGAACATACAACAGTCCTCAGCAGGTAGGAGGCCTAGGTCAGTTGAAAAGTCTTACAGAAAGATAAAGAGGTGTGGGCCGGCAGTTGCAGGAACTGTTTGGGAGTGAGTACCAGGTCACCAGCATTGTAAAGCCTAGTGCAGGGTTGGCTCAGGTGACTGACAGCATAGGGGAGTTATGCAGGAATTTTACGAAGGAGGATCAGGTAGTGATAGTGGGTGGAGCAGGGAACAGTCTTGATAGGGATGGGGAATATGATGTAGGTGGTGACCTGGTAAAGATTGCAACTCAAATTGGTGGCACTAATGTGCATTTCATGCAACTGTTTCTGCGTCATGATTGGTCTCATCTTAACGCGGCTGTTAAGCACATTAACAAGGGGCTGGAGAGGGATCTGATGGCAGAGGGTATGAGTCACATTTCAGTGTTGCCAGTAGAGTCTATCAGTAGATCGGGTTTCACTAGGCATGGCCTGCACCTCAATAGCTATGGGAAGGGGAGGCTGGCAAACCTTATAGATGACAGTGTAGAGGGTGGTGGTGGGATCACTCATGGAAAATTCCTGTAGTAGTTGGTATTAGAGCTGCACCTTTTGATAGACCTGATAATCATACCTACTTAAAGGAAGTCACTCTAAGGGCTCACCTTCAGAGGACATCATGTTTCCAAGAAGAGAAGGAATTAGCATATTTCAACAGAATATAAGAAGTATTAGAGATAAAGTTAGTGAACTGCTTATAGAAGTTGACTCTATAATTATTGGTATATTGGAGCCCCACTTAAATAATTTGACAGTTCAGAGGCTTCCTTTACCAGGATACAGATTAGCTGGCTGTTTTTCAAGGAGTTCCTTGTGGGGTGGGGGAGTGGTCATGTGCGTAAAGAACAGTACTCCATTTGAGTCCATAGACATATCACGGCACTGCACTGAACAGATATTTGAATGTTGTGCTAGGGCAGTTGCGTTTAGTGAAACCTAACTTCTAATTGTTGTTCATAGGTCCCCTAACTCTGACTTCAGAGCATTTCTGCTCAAGCTATAGAGGGTTCTCGATTCATTTTGTAGGAAGTACCAGACATTAGTTATATGTGGTGACTTCAATATAAATTTTATATATGATGGAGCAAGAAAAAAGATGTTGGTAGATCTCCTAAATTCATATGATCTGATGCAGACTGTATTTTTTTTCAACTAAGGTGCAGGGGAACAGTAGCAGAGCCATAGACAATATTTTTATTCATTCTTCGTTACTAGATGGGCATTCTGTTAGTAAAAGGGTGAATGGCCTTTCAGACCATGATGTGCAAATTTTAACACTAAAAGGCTTTTGTACTCAAACAAATGTCACATATAATTACAAACTATGTAGGAAAGTTAATCCAACAACAATAGAGAGTTTTTTAAACCTCATCAAGGAACAAGAGTGACAAGATGTTTATAGTACCGATAACACAGATGACAAATATAATGATTTCCTTAACACATTTCTCATGCTCTTTGAGAGTTGTTTTCCATCAGAACATTCTAAATGGGGTACTAGCAGTGAAAGGCACCCCGGGTGCCTGACTGGTGGGATAAAAATATCATGTAGAACAAAGCAGGAATTATATCAAAATGTTAGAAGTAGTCACAATCAAGCTACAGTAGCACATTACAAACAGTACTGTAAGGTGCTTAAAATGTTATTAGGAAGGCAAAAAGTATGTGGTATGCAAATAGAATAGCTAATTCACAGAATAAAATTAAAACCATATGGTCAGTTGTGAAGGAAGTGTCTGGTGAGCAGCACAAGGTCGACGATATAAAGGCAGTTCGTAGTAAAAATATTTCTGTTACTGATAAATCAGATATATGTACAGTATTCAACAATCATTTTCTGAGCATAGCTGGTGAATTAAATAAAAATTTAGTTTCTACAGGGAATCATATAGCTCTCTTGGCAAATGCCTTTCCAAGATTGATGTCTGTAATACTCTTCTGTGATACAGACAAGAGGGAGACAGTGTCAATAATTAAGTCACTGAAGACTAAGGACTCTCATGGATATGATGGAGTGCCTAGCAGAATATTAAAGTACTGTGCTGCATATGTTAGCCCTGTATTTACACATATTAGTAATTTTTCCTTTGGGAATGGTCAGTTTTCTGAATGATTTAAGTACTCAGTAGTAAAGCCACTTTATAAAAAGGGAGAAAGGCATAATGTAGACAGTTTTAGACCTATTTCTGAAAACGCTGTGTGTGTAAGGATAATTGATCATTTTATATCACACGATTTGCTGTCAAATGTACAGTTCGGCTTTAGAAGTCATTTAACAACTGAAAATGCTATATTATCTTTTCTCTGTGAGGTACTGGAAGAATTAAACAAAAGGTTTCGAACAATAGGCATATTTTTTTGATTTAACTAAAACATTTGATTGTGTTGATTGCAAAATATTGCTCCAGAAGTTGGACCATTATCGAATACAGGGAGTAGCTTACAATTGGTTCACCTCTTACTTTAGCAACAGACAGCAAAAGGTCATTATTCACAGTGTTGAGAATGGCTGTGATGTGGGGTCTGAGTGGGGTATGGTCAAGTGGTGGGTGCCCCAAGGATCAGTGTTGGGGCCACTCCTGTTCCTTATTTATATAAACTGTTTAACTGTACTGGAGTGGAAATGAGGACGGAAGGAGAATTGAAGACAGAATGGTAGTAAGATAGGGATTAAAAGAGGAAGTGAAGAGAATAAGTGATAGGATGATGCAGACCAAAATATCACTCAAGGGGATGACCATAGAGGTAACACAAGTTTATGCCCTGCAGTTGGGTTGCACTTCTGAGGAGAGGCAAGAGTTTGAAGAGGAAATGCAGAAGCAGATGGGAAGGAAGAATATGATAGTAATGGATTTAAACACACACGTTGGAAGAGAAAGACAAGGCTGCGAAAGTGTGCTTGGACCAGAGGGTTGGGGCTGCCGAAATGAGGAAGGTGAAAGACTATTGGAGTTCTTTCAAAGGAATGATGTGCTGGTTGGGAACTCTTGGTTCAAGAAAAAGGAGAGCCACAAGAGTATCTGGTACAGTCAAGATTTAAAGAGGAAGTCGATAGTTGACTACTTCCTGTACAATAGTGAGATGGATAGGAACATCCTTGACATTAAGGTATTACCATCAGAGGCCTTGGATGGTAACCACCATTTGCTGGTAATGAACCTGAGAGGGACTAAGGATAATAAAGGGACAGAAAACCAGGAAAGACTTATAAGGGTATGGAAGTTGAAGGAGGAAGAAAGCAGGCTACAGTACCTACAAGTGGTAAAGGAAAGCATCCCAAAGGATGAACCAAAAATGGTGGAATAGGAATGGGGTAGATTCAAGGGAACATTAATAAGTGTGGCAGAACCAATATGTGGGAGGACAAGCAACAAAAAGAGATGGAAGGAAACATGCTGCTGGAATGATAAAACAAAGGATAAAATACAAAAGAAGAATAGAGCCTTTAGGGTATTGTTCCAGAAGAGAACAGTGGAGACAAGGGGAGAGTATCAGGCAAGAAAGAAAGAAGCAAAAAAGATTGCTGGTGGAGGAAAGAAAAAAGTGGATGGAACAGTGGGCCAGAATGATGGAGGAGGATAGTGAAGCTTCAAAAAAGGTGTTATATGGGATGATTAAAAGTAAGAGGAAGAATGGTATGACAGATTATGCTGGAATGGTGAACAAAAGTGGACAAGATGTAGAGAATAAGATGATCTGATGATTTGGGGGAATAAGAAGGAGGAAGTACAAGAGCAGTTGGACATATGGGAACAAACAGTACAAGAATATGGGATGATATTTAGTATAAGTAAGATTGAGATGATTATCACAACAACAAAGAAGGAGAGAGGAACAACTGGAATAACAACTGGTGAGGAGCAATTGAGGAAAATGGAGAGTTTCAAGTAACTAGGAAACCTGATACAGGGAGATGGAAAAAAGACAGAGAAACAAACGAGCGGGGGAGAATAGCAGAAGCATTTTGGAAGAGTGTCAGAAACCTGATATGGAGCAAGGATGTACCTCCAAATCAGTAAAAAGGTTATATACCAGTCATAATATGTCCCAATCCTGACATATGCATCAGAAACCTGTGTTATGAAAGGAAGAGAGAAAAGGAAAGTAGAAGCTAATGGGATGAAATTCTTGAGAAACAGTATTGGATTGACAAAGATAGACAGGTTAAGAAATGACAGGATCATAGAGTTAATGAAGGTGGAACCATTACAGAAGAGACAGAGAAATCAAGGCTGAGATGGTATGGACATGTTAAGAGAATGGAGGACAAGAGGATACCCAGGAGGATACACGAGATGAAACAGGAAGGAAAGAGACCAAGAGGAAGACCGAGAGACAGATGGCTGAAAGGAGTAGAGGAATGCATCCGGAAGAAAGGAGAAGACTAGGCCATCTACATCTACATCTACAGTTATACTCCGCAAGCCACCCAACGGTGTGTGGCGGAGGGCACTTTACGTGCCACTGTCATTACCTCCCTTTCCTGTTCCAGTCGCGTATGGTTCGCGGGAAGAACGACTGTCTGAAAGCCTCCGTGCGCGCTCGAATCTCTCTAATTTTACATTCGTGATCTCCTCGGGAGGTATAAGTAGGGGGAAGCAATATATTCGATACCTCATCCAGAAACGCACCCTCTCGAAACCTAGCGATCAAGCTACACCGCGATGCAGAGCGCCTCTCTTGCAGAGTCTGCCACTTGAGTTTATTAAACATCTCCGTAACGCTATCACAGTTACCAAATAACCCTGTGACGAAATGCGCCACTCTTCTTTGGATCTTCTCTATCTCCTCCATCAAACCGATATGGTACGGATCCCACACTGATGAGCAATACTCAAGTATAGGTCGAACGAGTGTTTTGTAAGCCACCTCCTTTGTTGATGGACTACATTTTCTAAGCACTCTCCCAGTGAATCTCAACCTGGTACCCGCCTTACCAACAATTAATTTTATATGATCATTCCACGTCAAATCGTTCCGCACGCATACTCCCAGATATTTTACAGAAGTAACTGCTACCAGTGTTTGTTCTGCTATCATATAATCATACAATAAAGGATCCTTCTTTCTATGTATTCGCAATACATTACATTTGTCTATGTTAAGGGACAGTTGCCACTCCCTGCACCAAGTGCCTATCCGCTGCAGATCTTCCTGCATTTCGCTACAATTTTCTAATGCTGCAACTTCTCTGTATACTACAGCATCATCCACGAAAAGCCGCATGGAACTTCCGACACTATCTACTAGGTCATTTATATATATTGTGACAAGCAATGGTCCCATAACACTCCCCTATGGCATGCCAGAGGTTACTTTAACGTCTGTAGACGTCTCTCCATTGATAACAACATGCTGTGTTCTGTTTGCTAAAAACTCTTCAATCCAGCCACACAGCTGGTCTGATATTCCGTAGGCTCTTACTTTGTTTATCAGGCGACAGTGCGGAACTGTATCGAACGCCTTCCTGAAGTCAAGAAAAATAGCATCTACCTGGGAGCCTGTATCTAATATTTTCTGGGTCTCATGAATAAATAAAGCGAGTTGGGTCTCACACGATCGCTGTTTCCGGAATCCATGTTGATTCCTACACAGTAGATTCTGGGTTTCCAAAAACGACATGATACTCGAGCAAAAAACATGTTCTAAAATTCTACAACAGATCGACGTCAGAGATATAGGTCTATAGTTTTGCGCATCTGCTCAACGACCCTTCTTGAAGACTGGGACTACCTGTGCTCTTTTCCAATCATTTGGTACCCTCCGTTCCTTTAGAGACTTGCGGTACACGGCTGTTAGAAGGGGGGCAAGTTCTTTCGCATACTCTGTGTAGAATCGAATTGGTATCCCGTCAGGTCCAGTGGACTTTCCTCTATTGAGTGATTCCAGTTGCTTTTCTATTCCTTGGACACTTATTTCGATGTCAGCCATTTTTTCGTTTGTGCAAGGATTTAGAGAAGGAACTGCAGTGCGATCTTCCTCTGTGAAACAGCTTTGGAAAAAGGTGTTTAGTATTTCAGCTTTACGCGTGTCATCCTCTGTTTCAATGCCATCATCATCCCGGAGTGTCTGGATATGCTGTTTCGAGCCACTTACTGATTTAACGTAAGACCAGAACTTCCTAGGATTTTCTGTCAAGTCGGTACATAGAATTTTACTTTCGAATTCACTGAACGCTTCACGCTTAGCCCTCCTTACGCTAACTTTGAAATCATTTAGCTTCTGTTTGTCTGAGAGGTTCAGGCTGCGTTTAAACTTGGAGTGAAGACAGAGAGATGGTGGCAAGAGAGAAGGCGATGGAGAGGCCTATGTTCCATACAGACCTGGCCAGAGGTTGGTAACTATCCATGGTGATGATGATGATGATATCCTCTCTTGTATTATGAGTAACTCTAAAATATTTCTGTTTGCTGATGACACTGACTTGGTAGTAAAGGATGTTGTGTGCAACATTGTCTTGGGTTCAAATAGTGCAGTTCATGACATAAGCTCATGGCTTGTAGAAAATAAACTAACACTAAATCACAGTAAGACTCAGGTGTTAGAAACCACCCAATTCAACAAAACCTGACATTTTAATTTCACAGAATGGGTATATGATTAGTAAAACTGAATACTTCAAATTTCTAGGTGTTCAGATTGATAGTAAACTGTCGTGGAAAGCCCACATCAAAGACTTAATGCTGCCATTTTTACTTTTTGAATGGTGTCTGAAGTGAGTGATCATTCGACATGAAAATCTCTCTACTTTGCTTATTTTCATTCTCTTATGTCATATGGTATTATATTTTGGGGTAACTCTTCCCATTCTAAAAGTATATGTTTGGCTCATAAATGGGTGTTTTGGGCAATAAGTGGTGTAAGTTCACGAACCACTCGTCAACCTCTGTTCACGAGTCTGGGTATTTTGACATTGGCCTCTCAATATTTATATTCCTTACTGTCATTTCTTGTTAAAACAGTATTAACGTATTCCCAAGAATAAGCAGCTTTAACTCAGTTAATACTCAGCAGAAATCAAACCTGCAGCTGGATCAGACTTCCTTAACTCTTGTGCAGAAAGGTGTGCAATATAGTGCTGCATCCATTTGCAATAAGCTACCACTAGAATTCAAAAATCCTAGCAGTACTCCACCTGCTTTCAAATCAAAACTGAAGAGTTTCCTCATGGGTCACACCTTCTTTCTGTCAAGGAGTTCCTTGAAAAATTAAGCTGATTCTTGTTGTATCATTGATTGTGTTTACTTAACTTATGGCTTGACTTTTTTGGGTTCATAAACATTTTATTTTTACCTGTTATTACTTTTATGTTGTAATTTCACGTACTGACACGTTCCATGACCCTGGAGATTTGCTACAGTATACAGAGCATTTGGACTCAGAAATTTAACACTGGCTAGGATTTTTAAAACGCTCAATGTTATTGATAAAACAATGGTGATTCTAAATAAACCTTCATAAAACACTGTATACTGAATGCTGTCCTTAAATAGTAATAACAAAATTTGCTTGACATCTTCTTAAAAGTCTGTCTCTATTCATTCCATATAACTCTGTAAGTATTGATAAAATGTGCCTTAAATTCAAAGAAATAGTGTTGATGGAAACTGCGAGTTTTGTAGCAAGTAAATTAACAAGAGATGAAACAGATTCCTCATGGTACACAAACCAAGTCAGGACACTGTTGAAGGGAAAAGAGAAAGGAAAAAATGCACACCAAATTTGAAAGAATATAAATTATACAAGATGGACAAGACTTACAGATCCTCAAAACTTGGCATGCACTTTAGTGTGAGATGCTTTTAATACTTTCCATAATGAAACACCAAAGTAGCTGTATTAAATACATAAAGTAAGATAGACCAAATATTTCAAACTTTGAACCAAGATCAGCTACCAACATGAATAATTTGGAAGTAAATGGCCTAGGTGAATTAAAGAAACTTAAATCACTTAGAGGTTGGTCTTCCAGTCCAGGCTGTGTACCAATTAGGTCCCTTTTGGAGTATAATGGTGAAGTAGTTCTATTTTTAGCACTCATATAAAACCACTTGGTTGATGAAAGATCCATACCTAAAGACTAGATACTTGCACAGATCACTCCAATATGCAAGAAAGGAGCTCTAAGTATTCCATTGAATGATAGACCTGTATGACTGACATTTATTAGTGGTAAGATATGGTAGGATGTGTTCAGACATTATGAATTACCTCAAAGGACACACTCTATTAACACACAATCAACACAGATTCAGAAAAGATTGTTTTTCTGAAACACAACTGGCTCTTTATTCCCATTAAGTAATGACTCTTATTGATGGAAGCATTCCATATTTTGAAATTTCCAGAACATGGTGGCTTCTAATCAAAGTTCCTGCCTATGTAGTATCATCTCAGTCCATAAAGTTTTACATACTCTGCTACTTCCACCTACAAGTTTCAATTTAGATGGAAAGAGGAACATTTTGATATTTCTGTCCAATTATTTTTTAAGTAGTAGTCTAAATTTGTTGAAAATTCTAACTGTGGATGAGTAGAGGTAACTACTTACTATGGAGGGGAAATGTCAAGTAGTCAATAAGCACATAAAAAAGCTACTGATCATTTTATTCCATCTTTAAAATTTTATTCCTCTTCAGACCTTTACCCCCACTGACATACACATGCTCAACCACATTTTCCCAGCATTTAGTTCAACTACTGTTAGTTGTCTTGGATGATGTTGATTCAGAAGAGGAGAAGGATAAGGATGTGCAAGGATTAGAACAGCAAAAGCATGTCCTGGTGCAGAGAGACATCAGCAGCTGTAGGTTGTTAATGGAGAAATATTGAACGAGCTTGGGGCAGGGGGTTATAGGCTGCTGAGAAAACAGTGTAGAGGAAGGTGTGTAAGTGTGTAAACATGTCTAACATGAGGAACAAGTAGATAAATATCAACCCCGTGCTCAGAGGGTGGGAAATGGGGTGGGAAGAGGAGTACATACCCTGGAAAACAGAGAATAGAAGAACTTGAGCCCAAAAGAATCACAAAAAAGGATTCGTCCAGTCTATGCAATTTAGAGCATATGATGTTGGTACGGAAAAATCCAAATGGGACAGGTTGTGAATAAGATACCAAATTGACTGTATTTGTCTAAACATCATGCCCGCAATTAGCTAGTCAAGGTACTGTGTGCAAAAATCAGTTTTTATGAATTGCACATATGAGAATATTTCCTCTGCTAAGTAATTTGGACTAACATTTCTCCTGTATGCTGAACTCAAGGTGGCACAGTTGTTAGCACAATGGACCCACATTTCAAAAGACAGTGGTTGAATTCATCCATTCTTAAATCACTCCAGACAAATGCCAGGATGGTTCCTTTGTAAGGGATATGGCTGATTTCTTTCTGCATCCTTTCATAAACTGAGCTAATGCTCCATCTCTGATGACCTCATTCTTGACTTTAATCTTCCTGCAGTCAGAACCCAGTATTCACTACTCCATGGCCTTCTCATTCCATTATCAGCCTAACTACAATGCTCCCCCTCCCCTCCTCAAGGAATCCCATGAGCCTCATACTTCTTTCTGCTCCTCACTTTAGTAATAATGTTGATAGGCCTCTTTTGAAGTTTCTATAGTGACCTCCCTCTATCCTGCCCCTGTATCCAGTTACCTCCCCTTGGATCTATACACACTACATGTAACTATGTCTGCTTCCATTAGACAAACACCATATGAGTCTGTATTCATGTCCCCTTACTACATTCATTCATTCATTCATTCATCCATTCATCCATCCATCCATCCATTCATTCATTCATTCATCGATCATATTCTTTGGATCCCATCAAGAAGGAGAGCCTTCAGGGATAGGGAACAAGACAAAGTATACATGAACATGAGACAAGGACATCACTGAAGTTCAATGTGTGTGCTGTTTTAGCAGTCACCTATGAGTATACTGCTTATACAATTCAAGCTAGTGCGTTTTTCAAACAAAATATTTTTACATCTGTAAGTACTGAGTCCTATTTTCAGTCAATTAGTAGATTTATAACAAATACTGGTACTGACCATGTAACTAACAGAAATTTTCATTCCTCAATCTAGATATCCTGATAATTTTTAGAAAGAGGTGTTTAGGAGGTGTGTTTTTAATTTTATTTTTGGATTGGAAGGGATTCTCTATTTCTTGCTTTATGTTAGACGGTAGCAATATCTTACCACCTGAGTGCATAACCCCTTTCTGACCCCTGGACAAGAAGTTAAAGTGTACATGAACATTATTTTTGCATCTTTAATTGTCACTGTGTATATCACATTTCAGTTTAAACTGATTCTTATCATCAACAAGAAAAATCATTAAGGAGGAACTGAGCATAAGGATTCCATGATCCTTCTGCAAGATGTATGATTACCTATTTTACATAATATTCTTTCTGCTCACTTTCACCAAATAAATATTTTATTTACTCTATGTGCATTATTTCAGAAGATAGTTCCATAAGGTAATGGGAAGTGAAAATATACAAAAAAGCCAGCCCTCTTGTCTTTCCATTAACACACTAAGAGATGCCTCTAAAATTATAAAATAGTGAAGTGAACATCATGATTTGCTTATCAAAATGTCTACTACATTTCAAATTATTATCCAACTTGAATCCATGGAATTGTACACATTGTGCTCTATTCAGTTAATGACCATTAATGTCTACTTCTAGCACTAAAAAGTCATTATTGCTTGTTTGAAACTGCATAAGAAGAGTCTTCATGAGGTTATGACTTAAGCTTATAGCTGTGGACCACTTTGACCCTTGATTAACACAGTTGTGTTGCTAGCAAACATTACAGCTACAGTTTGTGAACTGCCTTTTAAAGTAATCGGAAGATCATTTATGTAGATTAGAAACAGGGGGCCAAGTACCAAAACTCTGTGGCAGTTCGCATGTTATATTACTCAAATCTGAGGTTATTTTCATGTCAGAGACTTTGGTAAGGTCACAGAAATACCAACAGGACCATTATTTTTGTTCAGCTTTGCTAGCACTTCATTTATGAGATTAGATTAGATTAGATTAATACTAGTTCCATGGATCATGAATACGATATTTCGTAATGATGTGGAACGAGTCAAATTTTCCAATACATGACATAATTAGGTTAATTTAACAACATACTTAAGTTAATATAACAACTTTATTTTATTGTGTTTTTTTGTTTTTCTTTATTTTTATTTTTATTTTTTTAATTTTTTTAATATTTTTTTGTTTTTTTTTCTTAATTTATATCTAAAAATTCCTCTATGGAGTAGAAGGAGTTGTCATTCAGAAATTCTTTTAATTTCTTCTTAAATACTTGTTGGTTATCTGTCAGACTTTTGATACTATTTGGTAAGTGACCAAAGACTTTAGTGCCAGTATAATTCACCCCTTTCTGTGCCAAAGTTAGATTTAATCTTGAATAGTGAAGATCATCCTTTCTTCTAGTATTGTAGTTATGCACACTGCTATTACTTTTGAATTGGGTTTGGTTGTTAATAACAAATTTCATAAGAGAGTATATATACTGAGAAGCTACTGTGAATATCCCTAGATCCTTAAATAAATGTCTGCAGGATGATCTTGGGTGGACTCCAGCTATTATTCTGATTACACGCTTTTGTGCAATAAATACTTTATTCCTCAGTGATGAATTACCCCAAAATATGATGCCATATGAAAGCAATGAGTGAAAATAGGCGTAGTAAGCTAATTTACTAAGATGTTTATCACCAAAATTTGCAATGACCCTTATTGCATAAGTAGCTGAACTCAAACGTTTCAGCAGATCATCAATGTGTTTCTTCCAATTTAATCTCTCATCAATGGACACACCTAAAAATTTGCAACATTCTACCTTAGCTATATGCTTCTGATTAAGGTCTATATTTATTAATGGCGTCATACCATTCACTGTACGGAACTGTATGTACTGTGTCATACCAAAATTCAGTGAGAGTCCGTTTACAAGGAACCACTTAGTAATTTTCTGAAAGACAGTATTGACAATTTCATCAGTTAATTCTTGTTTGTCAGGTGTGATTACTATACTTGTATCATCAGCAAAGAGAACTAACTTTGCCTCTTCATGAATATAGAATGGCAAGTCATTAATATATAATAAGAACAACAAAGGACCCAAGACTGACCCTTGTGGAACCCCATTCTTGATAGTTCCCCAGTTTGAGGAATGTGCTGATCTTTGCATGTTACGAGAACTACTTATTTCTACTTTCTGCACTCTTCCAGTTAGGTACGAATTAAACCATTTGTGCACTGTCCCACTCATGCCACAATACTTGAGCTTGTCTAGCAGAATTTCATGATTTACACAATCAAAAGCCTTTGAGAGATCACAAAAAATCCCAATGGGTGGTGTTCGGTTATTCAGATCATTCAAAATTTGACTGGTGAAAGCATATATGGCATTTTCTGTTGAAAAACCTTTCTGGAAACCAAACTGACATTTTGTTAGTACTTCATTTTTACAGATATGTGAAGCTACTCTTGAATACATTACTTTCTCAAAAAGTTTGGATAAAGCTGTTAGAAGGGAGATTGGATGGTAATTGTTGACATCAGATCTATCCCCCTTTTTATGCAAAGGTATAACAATAGCATATTTCAGTCTATCAGGGAAAATGCCCTATTCCAGAGAGCTATTACACAGGTGGCTGAGAATCTTACTTATCTGTTGAGAACAAGCTTTTAGTATTTTGCTGGAAATGCCATCAATTCCATGTGAGTTTTTGCTTTTAAGCAAGTTTATTATTTTCCTAATTTCAGAGGGAGAAGTGGGTGAGATTTCAATTGTATCAAATTGCATAGGTATGGCCTCTTCCATTAACAGCCTAGCATCTTCTAATGAACACCTGGATCCTACTATATCCACAACATTTAGAAAATGATTATTAAAAATATTTTCAACTTCTGACTTTTTGTTCATAAAGTTTTCATTCAATTTGATGGTAATACTGTCTTCCACTGCTCTTGGTTGACCTGTTTCTCTTTTAATAATATTCCAAATTGTTGTAATTTTACTATCAGAGTTGCTGATTTCAGACATGATACACATACTCCTGGATTTTTTAATAACTTTTCTTAATATAACATAGTAGTTTTTATAATTTTTGATAGTTTCTGGGTCACTACTCTTTCTTGCTGTCAGATACATTTCCCTTTTCCGGTTACAAGATATTTTTATACCCTTAGTAAGCCATGGTTCGTTACAAGGTTTCTTACGAGTATATTTAACTATTTTCTTGGGGAAGCAGTTTTCAAATGCATTTACAAAAATATCATGAAATAAATTATATTTTAAATTGGCATCAGGTTCACGGTACACCTCATCCCAGTCTAACTGCTGTAGGCTTTCCCTGAAATTTGCAATTGTTAAATCGTTGACTGAACGTACTACTTTGGAGGACTGTTTAGTATTGCTGAATGGAGCTATGTCATATATTGTAACTAGCTGTGCACCATGATCAGAAAGACCATTCTCAACAGGCTGAGCATTTATCTGGTTAAACTTATCTTGGTCTATAAAGAAGTTATCTATCAGTGAGCTGCTATCCTTTACCACCCGAGTAGGAAAATCAATAACGGGTGTCAAATTGAAAGAACCGAGTAATACTTCAAGGTCATTTTTCCTATTACCCTCTTTCAGAGAATCTACATTGAAGTCCCCACAATTAATAATTTGCTTCCCCCTGTCTGACAGATAGCACAACAAGGAGTCCAAATTTTTCAGAAATAGATGAAAATTTCCTGATGGGGACCTATATACAGTTACAATTATAAATGTGCCTTTATTTAATTTAAGCTCACAGGCACATGCTTCTATATGTTTCTCTACACAAAACTTTTTTGTTTCTATACTTTTTGCACAATGATAACTTTTGAGATATATGGCAACTCCTCCTTTCTCCATATTTTCTCTCATTACATGTGCAGAGAGCTTATATCCACTTACATTTACCTTATCCATATCAGTAACAATGTGATGCTCAGACAGGCATAGTATATTTATTTCATTCTCAGCTTCTAAATCTTCTAAACAAACCAGAAGCTCATCTACTTTATTCTTTAAACTCCCAATATTTTGATGAAATATACTTACATTATTTTTAATTATACTTTTATGAGAACCTTTCCTTATTCTAACATTTGCAGTACTCTCCTGTCTGAGTTTCTCATTGTGCTTAGGCCTAGTTCCTATACCAGTGGTCACACGGTGTTCAGAGAGGCAGATTATGTCAACTGGGTTGGGTGACTTTAATTCATCAATGCAATTACCTAGGACTGAGATACAACTTGGTGGAGATAAAATTTCTGGTGATTGGTGAAAATTTATTATTGATAGCTGTGATTGGTGATCCAATGTGCTAGAATTGTGCTGTTTAATTTCTTTCCTAAACTGAAGATTTGTTTCAATCCTGACCTCTCGTAGAACTTCACATCTTTCTGTCTTACCTATCCTAAAAAAGGTGCTGCTCTCACGTTGGTTTCAGTCTGAAGAATCCTTCACAAAAACTAAACTGAGAAGCAGTTAACAAGCTTTGCTCAGTTAAATGAGTCAGTATCCTGTTAATGTCCACATTGTCAAACCCTTTTGAAAATAGTGAAATGACTGATATAGGTCTGTGATTAGAGGTGGTTTGCTTATCTCCAATACTGTAGATAGGTGTTACTACAGCAAATTTAAGTCTTTCAGGAGATGGGCCCTGAGTCATTCACTGGTTACACAGGTGTCTTAAGAGTAATTGTAACAAGTCAGCACAAGATTTTAGTATTCTGTTATAAACACCACCATAACTAGCAGAATTATTACTTTTCAGACACATGGCAAATTCCATAATATCCTTATGGGTTGTATTTTTGAAACTAATGTCTATCAGTGGACCTGCAGTGTCTGCACATGTAAATCTAATGCATATGTGTTTGGGTGTTTATTACTGGCTACAGTATTTGCAGCTACTGTGATGAAGTAATCAATAAATTTGGAGGCCAATGCTTTAAAGTGTCACTATTTTTGACAGAAATATTTTCTGTGAATTACCTCCTAAGCTTTCATCTCTCCCTACCTCTTGTCCCTATAAAGCTCACTCAAATTACTTGATAGTTTCCAACTACTTATTCCAGGTTACAGTACCAGTAAGTTTAACCATTTGTATCTGTGGGAAGGGGGAGGCGGAGTAATGTGTAGTATGCACTGAAAAGAATGCAATTCAAAAGATAAACTACAAGTATCAATTTATCATTTGTCTGTCTAGTGACTTCTCAGTGCTTTCTCTGTGTGGTAAACAGTTGTCTTTACATAAACTATTTTATTCTAACCATGATTTAAAATTATTGTATTACGATGAAAATATTAATGACTTTTTGGTGTCTATTTATCATTTGACACACAGTCTCATGAGTAGAAACACTTCTTTGTGCCAAATATAAGATTATCTCTCCAATTTTTGTCACAAACTAATAATGCATACAATGGCCTCAATTAATAGTTCCTTTATATAATTTTTCTCAAACATAATGGAGTAAGTGACCTTGAATTCATTATGCACAGCAAATAAATATTAGTTGAAACTGGATCACATGTATGGTGCATTGTAAGTCACTGATACAACTGCAATTAGTTATACATCCTATCTACAATAAGAAAATTGAAATTTCTCATCTATTTAGAGTTATGCATAATTTATTCACTACAGGTGCATTCATGGAAGCAACAGGCAGCTATGATGCTTCATTTTACCTCTCTGGTGGACTCATACTGGCTTCAGCAATCATCCTTTACCCTCTGGGCAAGGTCAATGCTTGGGAAAAATCAAGGCAAAAGAGAAAAGGGGAGAAAACAAACTGTGTTATATGACATGATATATAGCATGATACTCAATAATTATTTGATACTCAGATGTTGTATGTGAGCGACTGTAAATACATACAGAAGACTTTTCTGTCAAAACAGAAAATTTCATTGAGTTTTGTTGTGGACTCATTGTATGACTGTAAAATATTCAAGTTTAAGAAGAAATATCAAGTACAACAAATATTGATGTTTCAAAGTACTTCGTACTAAATGGAAACTGTTTCATATGTGCCATATAGATATTGAACTGTGTATAAAATGTACTACTTTGACAATAATATATTACTGCTGGATTCTTTTTAATATTGAAAGCTTGTACAGAGATGAAATGAGTTGTTAATTATGTAATTTTTGTATTTATTGGTGCTCTGTGTACATAATGTAACTGTACAGCATTTACTTTGTCAATATTTAGAGAAAATGTATTTGGCTATAATTTATCACCTGCACATCACCACAACTGGGTAATAAACATTTTTTACAAACTCAGTTTTATTAATATTTTTGCACTGACCTTGCAAAACTCACAGAAATTCTTCTGGCAACTCTCTCTCTCTCTCTCTCTCTCTCGTGTGTGTGTGGGGAGGGGAGGGGGGGGGGGCACACGCGGGCGTGTGTGAGTGTGAATTAACACACTCATGTTAATTAGAGTATTTCTGGATACCAAGTGCCAATGACCTATGTCCACATCAAATGGGAAAGGGATTGCTATTGAACTGATAAGTCACTTCCGAAGGTAGATGGTCCATGAGCTGACCCACTGGCACAGGATTCATAAGGCAATGAGAAACCATTGTAATAAACATGGGATATTCCATAACTCAAAGTGATACAATGTTATGAACAGTTAAAGATTATGTATAAATTTACAAAAAATGGTTCAAATGGCTCTAAACACTATGGGACTTAACATCTGAGGTCATCAGTACCCTAGGCTTAGAACTACTTAAACCTAACTAACCTAAGGACATCACACACAGCCATGCCCGAGGCAGGATTCAAACCTGCGACAGTAACAGCAACACTGTTCCGGACTGATGCGGCTAGAACCGCTTGGCCACCCGGACGGCTATAAATTTACATCTACATCTACATGATTACTCTGCAATTCACACTTAAGTGCCTGGCAGGGGGTTCATCGAACCATTTTCATACTACTTCACTACCATTCCACCATCGAATGGCACGTGGGAAAAAGGCACACCTAAATCTTTCCGTTCGAGCTCTGATATCTATTATTTTATTATGATGATCATTTCTCCCTACATAGGTGGGTGTCAACAAAATATTTTCGCATTCGGAAGAGAAAGTTGGTGATTTAAATTTCGTAAATAGATCTCACCACAAAGAAAACTGCCTTTGTTTCAGTGACTGCCACCCCAACTCGCGTATCATATCAGTGACACTCTCACCCATATTGGGCAATAAAAGGAAACAAGTTGCCCTTCTTTGCACTTTTTCGATGTCCTCTGTCAATCCTACCTGGTAAGGATCCCACACCATGCAGCAATATTCCAGCAGAGGCCAGATAAGTGTAATGTAGGCTGTCTCTTTACAGGGTTTGTCACATCTTCTAAGTGTTCTGCCAACAAAGCACAGTCTTTGTTTCGCCATCCCCACAATATTATCTATGTGGTCTTTCCAATTTAAGTTCCTTGTAATTGTAATTCCTAGGTATTTAGTCAAAGTGACAGCCCTTAGATATCTGCAATTTATCATATACCCTAAATTTATCGGATTTCTTTTAGTACCCATGTGTATGACCTTGCACATTTCTTTGTTTAGGCAAATGCCACTTTTCGCAGCGTACAGAAATTCTCTCTAGATCATTTTGTAATTGGAACTGATTGTCTGATGACTTTACTAGACAGTAAATTACAGCGTCATCTGCAAACAATCTGAGGGGGCTGCTCAGATTATCACCTAGATCATTTATGTAAATCAGGAACAGCAGAGGGCCTATGACACTACCTTGCGGAACACCAGATATCACTTCTGTTCTACTCGATGATTTATCTTCTATCGCTACGAACTGTGGCCTCTCTGAGAGGAAATCATGAATCCAGTCACACAACTGAGATGATGCTCCATATGCATGCTATTTGATTAATAGTCACTGAAGAATGGTATCAAAAGCCTTCTGGAAATCAAGGAATATGGAATTGATCTGAGATCCCTTGTCGACAGCACTCATTACTTCATGGGAATAAAGAGCTAGCTGCATTGCATAAGAATGATATTTTCTGAATCCATGTTGGTTATGTATCAATAAGTCATTTTCTTCAAGGTGATTCATAATGTTCGAATACAGTATATGCTCCAAAATCCTACTGCAAATTGAGGTCAGTGATATGAGTATTTAATGCACATTTGGATTACATTAGTAGTCAGCTCAATGCAGAAAATGTAATAGTTATCAAAGCAGAGCACAAAAATGATATGTAAAATAAAAACTGAACATGGACAGATCATCAGGAGAAACCTTCTAAACTAAATAAAGAAAGGTGCAGGGATTACAAGCTGGGAGTTTTGGAGAGAAGGGTCCAGGACTTTGTGCTCATGAAATGAAGATTACTTAATCTGGAAATCTGCAGAGTTGTGGCTTTACTGATATTGGCTTGTAATTTTTTGTGTCAGTTTTTATTCCATTTTTGTACACTGGCAGAATTTCATTGATTTTCCATAGGTCAGGGAATATTACATCCAGAGGAAAATGGAATGTATCACACCTCATGTGGTAAATAATTAAAAACTTTAAATTAATTAAAACAGTTAATTAATTAATTGGCATACCTTCATCAGAAGGTAAAAACAGTGTTACCTGCCACTGCTTTTAGCAGTCTGCCTCTCACAGATACATATCAAAAATTGGCTCTGAGCACTATGGGACTTAACTGCTGTGGTCATCAGTCCCCTAGAACTTAGAACTACTTCAACCTAACTAACCTAAGGACATCACACACATCCATGCCCAAGGCAGAATTCAAACCTGCGACCGTAACGGTCACACGGTTCCAGACTGTAGCGCCTAGAACCGCTTGGCCACTCTGGCAAGCAGATACATATAATTTGGTCACATACTACCTTGAACTACTTTTAGCAGTCTGCCTCTCACAGCTACATATCATTCAGTGATGCAACACTGTACTGGACAGTACTGATTCTGTAAAGAAATTGTTGTTGTGGTCTTCAGTTCAAAGAATGGTTTGACGCAGCTCTTCATGCTACTCTATCCTGTGGAAGCCTCTTCTCATTTGAGTAACTACTGCAACCTACAGCCTTCTGAATCTGCTTACTGTACTCATCCACCAGTCTCCTTCTAAAACTTTTATCCATAACAGTTCCATCCAGTACTAAATTGATGATCCCTTTGTGTTTAAGAAAGTGTCCTATCAACCAGGTGTGCACATTTCGTTTGAAGAATAGAGCAGCTCAGTGGGAACTGGATGTTACATGAGAAGGCAAACAACTGGAGCATTGTTCAACACCAGTATATCTGGGTGTTACCCTTGACTGAACTCTGTCCTTCAACAAACATTGCCATAACACCAGGCTGAAAGTTAGTTCATGGATTAACATCTTGAGAAAGCTCACATCCACCGCCTGGGGAGCAAGTGCTCACGTCCTGAGAATTTCGGCTCTTGCTTTGTGTGTGTGTGCTGCAGAGTATGCTTCACCTGTGAGGAGTGCATCCACACACACCAAGCAGGCTGGTATTGCAATCAGTGAGACTATCTGAATCTTGTCGGGATGTATGAAGCCAACTCCAGTCGATAAAATCTACCCGATTGTTGGAATAGCTCCCCCATTAGTAGAAGGGCTGTCGCTGCTGATGTAGAGAGGGCTAAGCAAACTCATGATCCCTGACATCCACTACATGATCATCAGGCTGTAGTCCGTTGACTGAAATTGAGAAAGAGCTTCATTGCCAGGACTCAACCACTAGAGGGAACACCAGAGTCTAACCACATCACCAGGTGGAAGAGCAAGCTACCACCTGATATCCCTGTAAAGGAAGAGCTAGCTCCAGGAAATGACTTGCCCTACCCTATTTGGAGATCACTCAATCATCTTAGGGTGGGTGTTCCTCTCTGCAAGACCAACATGTGAAAACAGGGCATTCTTCCAGCTGATGGAGATACATCCTGTGAGCGTGGAACAACACAAGACCCGGCCCACCTGCTAATTTGTCCTCAAATTGAACAACCCTGCACAACACAGGACATGATTGAGGGAAACAACATGGCCATTGGAGTTGCTGTCTTCTGGAAATGCTGACCAGAGAAGGAAATGAATGAATGATGAACCAATTCCTTCTTTTACTCGAATTTCTTTTTTCCCCAATTGTATAAAGTACCTCCTCATTAGTTATACAACCTACCCATCTCATCTTCAGCAATCTTCTGTAGCACCATATTACAAAAAATTCTGTTCTCTTCTTGCCTAAACTGTTTATCCTCCATATTTCACTTCCATACATGGCTGCACTCCACACAAACACCTTCAGATAAGGCTTCCTAACACTTAAATCCACATTTCATGTTAACAAATTTCTCCTCTTGAGAAACTTTTTTCTTGCCATTGCCAGTCTACATTTTATATCCTCTCTCCTTTGGCTATCATCAGTATTTTTGCCAACGAAATAGCAAAACTCATCTACTATTTTTGGTGTGTCATATCATAATCTAAATCCCTCACCATCACATGATTTAATTTAACTACAGTCCATTGCCCTTGTTTTGCTTTTGTTGATGTTCATCTTATGTCCTCCTTTCAACACTCTGTCCACTCCATTCAAATGCTCTTTAGATTAGATTAGTTTTTCGTTCCATAGATCTGTGCTGTGGAGATCCTCGTGGATGTAGAATATATATATATATATATATATATATATATATATATATATATATATATATATATATATATATATATAAAAAGAAAGATGATGAGACTTACCAAACAAAAGCGCTGGCAGGTCGATAGACACACAAACAAACACAAATATACACACAAAATTCAAGCTTTCGCAACAAACTGTTGCCTCATCAGGAAAGAGGGAAGGAGAGGGAAAGACGAAAGGATGTGGGTTTTAAGGGAGAGGGTAAGGAGTCATTCCAATCCCGGGAGCGGAAAGACTTACCTTAGAGGGAAAAAAGGACAGGTATACACTGGCACACACACACATATCCATCCACACATACAGACACAAGCAGACATATTTAAAGACGAAGAGTTTGGGCAGAGATGTCACTGACATCTCTGCCCAAACTCTTCGTCTTTAAATATGTCTGCTTGTGTCTGTATGTGTGGATGGATATGTGTGTGTGTGCCAGTGTATACCTGTCCTTTTTTCCCTCTAAGGTAAGTCTTTCCGCTCCCGGGATTGGAATGACTCCTTACCCTCTCCCTTAAAACCCACATCCTTTCGTCTTTCCCTCTCCTTCCCTCTTTCCTGATGAGGCAACAGTTTGTTGCGAAAGCTTGAATTTTGTGTGTATATTTGTGTTTGTTTGTGTGTCTATCGACCTGCCAGCGCTTTTGTTTGGTAAGTCTCATCATCTTTCTTTTTAGATATATTTTTTCCACGTGGAATGTTTCCCTCTGTTATATTCATATCATTAATTTGAACCCAACAATGACGTTTGTTATTGTCACTGTTACATTTCGAAGTCTTTTCTGTCGTCTTATTTCCTCCTTCTGTAATGACTGACATCTCTGCCCAAACTCTTCGTCTTTAAATATGTCTGCTTGTGTCTGTATGTGTGGATGGATATGTGTGTGTGTGCCAGTGTATACCTGTCCTTTTTTCCCTCTAAGGTAAGTCTTTCCGCTCCCGGGATTGGAATGACTCCTTACCCTCTCCCTTAAAACCCACATCCTTTCGTCTTTCCCTCTCCTTCCCTCTTTCCTGATGAGGCAACAGTTTGTTGCGAAAGCTTGAATTTTGTGTGTATGTTTGTGTTCGTTTGTGTGTCTGTCGACCTGCCAGCACTTTCATTTGGTAAGTCACATCATCTTTGTTTTTAGATATATTTTTCCTACGTGGAATGTTTCCCTCTATTATAACTATATAACTATATATATATATATATATATATATATATATATATATATATATATATATATATATATATATATATATAGCTGAAATAACAATACTAATAGTATGAACATATACAATACATCATTTGTTTCTATTAAAAAATTCCTCAATGGAGTAAAAGGAGTTGGCCACTAGTGAGTCTTTCAGACTCCTTTTAAACTGATCTTTATTTGTAACTAAATTTTTTATGTTTGCTTGCAAATTATTGAAGATGAGTGTTCCTGAGTAGTGGACCCCTTTTTGAACTAAAGTAAGTGCTTTTAAGTCCTTGTGCAGATCATTTTTGTTCCTGGTATTGTATGTATGAACTGAGTCCTTATCTGTCTCTGACAGAATTACAATGTCATTCTCAAACCTCAAAGTTTTTATTCCTCCTCCCTGAACTTTAATTCCTTCTCTAAATTTTTCTTTCATTTGATACACTGGTTGCTCAAGGTACATACTTAATAATGTTGGGGATAGGCTACAAACCTGTCTCATTCCCTTCTCAACCACTGCTTCCCTTTCATGTCCCTTGACTCTTATAACTGCCATCTGCTTTCTACACGAGTTGTAAATAGTCTTTCACTCCCTGTATTCTACCACTGCTATTTTCAGAATTTCAAAGAGAATATACCAGTTGACATAGTCAAAAGCTTTCTCAGAGTCTAAAAATGCTATAAATGTAGATTTGCCTTTCCTTTGCCGACCCTCTATGAGAAGTCATAGGGTCAGTACTGCCTTGCATGTCCCTACATTTCTCCAGAATATATACTGCTCTTCCCTGAGGCGAGCTTCTACCAGTTTCTTCCATCCTTATACAAATAATTCATGTTTTTATTTTGCAACCATAACTTGTTAAATTGGCAGTTCACTAATATTCACATCTGTCAGTACCTGCATCCTTTGGAATTGAAATTATTACATTCTTCTTGAAATCAAAGGGTATTTAGCCTTTCTCATACATTTTGCACACAAGATGGAATAGCTTTGTTGTGGATGACTCTCCAAAGTCTATTAGTAGTTCTGACAGAATGTTGTCTACTCAGTGGGCCTTGTTTTGACTTATGTTTTTCAGTGCTCTGTGAAATCCCTCTCACAACATCATATCTCCCATCTTATCCCTCTGTATGTAATCTTCCCTTACTATAATTTTGCCTTCAAATTCATTTCACCTGTACAGTCCCTCTGTCCGCCCCGATAGCTGAGTGGTCAGCACAGCAGTCTGTCATGCCAAGGGGCCCGGGTTCGATGCCCGGTTGGATTGGAGATTTTCTTTGCTCAGGGACTGGGTGTTGTGTTGTCCTCATTATCATTTCATCATCATCAGTGGAAGGCAATGGGAAACCACCACTGGAATCACCTCCCTAGACGCTCAGACAGTGGACCTCTCTGATGAGGCTTCCCCCATGACAAGACCTGCTGTAAAGCAGAACACAAAGTTTTTTTATAGCCCCTCTACATACTCCCTCCACCTTTCACATCTCCATTCTTTGCTTAGTACTGGATATCCATTCAAGCTCTTGATTTCATATAGCTGCTTCTCTTTTCCCCAAAGGCCTCTTTAATTTTTAATTTTCTTGTATGCAGTATCTACCTTTCCCCCTAGTGATATATGCTTGTACATCCTTATATTTGTCCTCTAGCTATTCTGTGGTTACTGTGAATCTCACTTTTTTAGACATTTTTATTTCCTTTTGTCAGTTTCATTTGCTGCCTTTTAATATTTTCTCCTTCCATCAGTTAAGTTAAATATCTCCAGTGCTATCCAAAAATTTTTACTAGGCCTTTTCTTTTTACCTATATGATCCTGTGCTGCCTTCCCTATTTTTTCTCTTGAAGCTACCCATTCATTTTCTACTGTCTCCCTTTCCCCTCTTCTAGTCAGTTAATGCCTAATTTACCCTCTGAAACTCTTAGCAACCTCTTGTTGTTTCAATTTATCCAGGTCCCATCTCCTTCATTTCCTACATTTTTGCAACTTCTTCAGTTTTAATCTACATTTCATAAGCAATAAATTGTGGTCAGAATCCACATTCACCTCTGGAAATATCTTACAGTTTAAAATCTGGTTCCAGAATCTCAGTCTTACCACTATATAATCGATACGAAACCTTCTAGTGCCTCCAGGACTCTTCCGTGTATACAATATTCTGTCATGAGTTTTAAACAAAGTGTTAGCAATGACTGAATTATGCTCCATGTAATATTCTACCAGGCAGCTTCCTCTTTCATACCCTTCCTCCAGTCTGTATCCACTTACTATTTTTGTTCTCTACCTTTTCCTACTATTGAACTCCAGTAACCAACAAAATTAAATTTTCATCACCCTTAACTATCTAAATTATTTCTTTTATCTTGTCGTAAGTTTTGTCAGTTTCTTCAGCTAATGCTGAGCTAGTTGTCATATTGAATTATATTATTGTGGTGTGTGTGTGCTTTGTGTCTGTCTTGGATACAATACTGTTTTCACTATGCTCTTCATAATAGCTTATCTCCATTCCTATTTTCTTATTCATTATTAGAAATGCTCCTGCATTATCTGTATTTGATTTTGCATTTATAATCCTGTACTCATTTGACCAGAAGTTCACTTCCTCTTGTCACCAGACTTCACTAATACCCACTATATCTCACTTCAACCTATCTATTTGCCCTTTTCAAATTTCCTGAACTACCTGCCTGATTAAGGGCTCTAGCATTCCATCCTCTGACCCGTAGAATGCAGTTTTGTTTCTCCTGATGACAGCATCCTCCTGAGTAGTCCACACACAGAGATCAAAATGGGGGGCTATTTTACCTCCTGAATATTTCGTCCAAGATGATGCCACAATCATTTAACCATGCAACAGAGCTGCACCTCTTCAAGATATGTTATGGTTGTAGTTTCCCTTTAATTCAGTTGTGTACAGTGCCAGCATAGCAAGGACATGTTGATTGGTGTTACGAGGGCAGATCAGTCAGCCATCCAGATTGTTGCCCCTGCAATTACAGAAAAGGCTACCAACCTTCTTCAGGAACCATACGTTTGTCTGGCCTCGCACTCCTCCATTGTGGTTGTACCAATGGTATGGCTATCTGTATCGTTGAGGCACATAAGCCACCCCACCAATGCAAAGTTCACAGTTCAGCAACACTCATACTTACATTGTACATTCATCAACAACCACATAAACTTACCATAAATGGGTGCTGAAACAAACATTTATTTTTATACTAGTGCACTAAGCTAGATATTCTATAAATGGGAAGAAAAGATTAGATTTCAGTTTGCTTACCACTACGGTGATGATAAATACTTGTATTTAAACCAATATTCAAATGGAAATTGACATTTTTATTAAAATTCTCCAGTATTAAATGGCTACATTATGTTATGATATGATTTTCTGTACATAGCTAAGATGCATTATTTTCTTGTTTCTGTACAATGATACCTTTACTTCATCTACAAAGTCTTTCTATTAAATATTACTTTTCATAAATAGCTCATCAGAGTCACTTGTTTTATATTTTTTACAATTCTCTTCTTTTAATAACTGACAAAAGTTATTGCACATCAGCCTATAACACATTGTCACTTATTTAAATTCTTGGTATTCTTTTAATTTGTGTGATTACACTCCTGGAAATGGAAAAAAGAACACATTGACACCGGTGTGTCAGACCCACCATACTTGCTCCGGACACTGCGAGAGGGCTGTACAAGCAATGATCACACGCACGGCACAGCGGACACACCAGGAACCGCGGTGTTGGCCGTCGAATGGCGCTAGCTGCGCAGCATTTGTGCACCGCCGCCGTCAGTGTCAGCCAGTTTGCCGTGGCATACGGAGCTCCATCGCAGTCTTTAACACTGGTAGCATGCCGCGACAGCGTGGACGTGAACCGTATGTGCAGTTGACGGACTTTGAGCGAGGGCGTATAGTGGGCATGCGGGAGGCCGGGTGGATGTACCGCCGAATTGCTCAACACGTGGGGCGTGAGGTCTCCACAGTACATCGATGTTGTCGCCAGTGGTCGGCGGAAGGTGCACGTGCCCGTCGACCTGGGACCGGACCGCAGCGACGCACGGATGCACGCCAAGACCGTAGGATCCTACGCAGTGCCGTAGGGGACCGCACCGCCACTTCCCAGCAAATTAGGGACACTGTTGCTCCTGGGGTATCGGCGAGGACCATTCGCAACCGTCTCCATGAAGCTGGGCTACGGTCCCGCACACCGTTAGGCCGTCTTCCGCTCACGCCCCAACATCGTGCAGCCCGCCTCCAGTGGTGTCGCGACAGGCGTGAATGGAGGGACGAATGGAGACGTGTCGTCTTCAGCGATGAGAGTCGCTTCTGCCTTGGTGCCAATGATGGTCGTATGCGTGTTTGGCGCCGTACAGGTGAGCGCCACAATCAGGACTGCATACGACCGAGGCACACAGGGCCAACACCCGGCATCATGGTGTGGGGAGCGATCTCCTACACTGGCCGTACACCACTGGTGATCGTCGAGGGGACACTGAATAGTGCACGGTACATCCAAACCGTCATCGAACCCATCGTTCTACCATTCCTAGACCGGCAAGGGAACTTGCTGTTCCAACAGGACAATGCACGTCCGCATGTATCCCGTGCCACCCAACGTGCTCTAGAAGGTGTAAGTCAACTACCCTGGCCAGCAAGATCTCCGGATCTGTCCCCCATTGAGCATGTTTGGGACTGGATGAAGCGTCGTCTCACGCGGTCTGCACGTCCAGCACGAACGCTGGTCCAACTGAGGCGCCAGGTGGAAATGGCATGGCAAGCCGTTCCACAGGACTACATCCAGCATCTCTACGATCGTCTCCATGGGAGAATAGCAGCCTGCATTGCTGCGAAAGGTGATAGACACTGTACTAGTGCCGACATTGTGCATGCTCTGTTGCCTGTGTCTATGTGCCTGTGGTTCTGTCAGTGTGATCATGTGATGTATCTGACCCCAGGAATGTGTCAATAAAGTTTCCCCTTCCTGGGACAATGAATTCACGGTGTTCTTATTTCAATTTCCAGGAGTGTATTTCAAAAATTTCACCATTAGCTTTTAGTGTCTCAGGTTCCATGACTACATGAACCATTTATTGCCTGTGCATCAAAGCTGCATACTGTCAACAAATAGGGTGACTTTTGCTCTGTTTCATATCGAAATATGCAGATCTTGCTCTACCTTGCATTTTCCATATTGTAAGTAAAAATAAAAACAAAAAAAATAATGTTACAATCTTATTTTTTTTCTCCATGCATACATTCATTACTCACTTCCAGAGAAAACTGAAAGACAAGGAAAATTGTTGTGTAATAGTTATGTATGTCAGGGCAAAGTATGGCATGACAAAAGGAACACTTGAATGTACACTGGAAAAAGTTTCTTCTAAGCTACGAAGGGTTTCAAGATTCAAAAGTATCACAGAGGACCTGAAAATTACATCAAATCTAAGACATACTGTTTTATCAAGGTTTACACAATTATGGAACAAAACATATGGATGACATATGCTTACCAGTTGATTCTATCCTTATGTCAAAAGATGGTATACAGGAAAAGTATTGTAAACTTAGGAGATTAGAATGCAATATTTAGTGAGGGCAAAGATAGAGAATAAACGAGATAATGTGATGTTGAAATGGAAAATGAATTAAGGTCTTGACTTCAAGAATTCTTACAGACATGTGATTTCATTCCTGTCAATCCAGTACAACAAGTGAAGCAGAAGGAGATAGACACATAAAATCCCAGGTGATGGCAACTGTTAATGTATATATCAGTGTGTTTTATCTTCAGGAATCAAAGACAAGCAATTTGAACTCATTCAAGATCCAAGGTAAACTCAAATCACAAACAAAATGCGTTCAAGAGCTGACTGTAAAGAACAAAAAGGACGTGAAGTATAAGAAAGGTAAGGGCTCTTTAAAAGTATGTTCATGGAGCCAAAATTTATTGAGAATAAAACTTCCGTTCATGAGAAATGTAAGAAATTCACTGAAAAACAATAAAAGCATCAAAACCATGTTTTTTTAAAATGTATTAGGAAATACTATAAAATCTGTGGATGCAAAAGCAATTCTTAATTTGAGGCAATACAACAGACATTTTTCAGATGTCAGCACTAATAAATAGATAGAAAAATCAGTGATTGATTTGGTTAATCACCTAGGAATCTAGTTTGAGGAAAATGTGCCATGATGTCATAGGGTGGAAAGTAGCAAGCAACAGATCTGAAAAGTTAGAAAAAGAGAGAAGGATTTTGACAGGCCAGAGAAAGGTGAAGGGAGGCAGAAAATAGAACTCATGATGTGACATAATATCCAGGAAAGAAGAAGCATATGTCATGAAATTTCATCAAAGACATAAGCCACAAAAAAATTAAATAACAAAAAAGAAAATCTAGTAAATGAAAAGAAAGGTGCTGGAGGAACAAACAGATAAGGAAACAAGAACTAAACACATGTTGTGGGGGACATATCAGTACAGTATACCAAGTAGTTTTCCACACCTTAAGGCCTATTGAAAATACATAATTTAAATAAAGAAAATACCAGTTTCGTTTGAGTAAGGAGAACATGGGAAAAAATTAACATGGAAAAAAGGAGAAATGAATCATTTAGGAAAAGAAACTTTTGAGACACATGAAAAGTACCAATAAAATTGTAAAGAAGTTAGAAATTATACAAGGAGAACATTGGAAAATTTAGTAAATGGGAGTAGAATTATGAAAATAAGACAAAATGTGTATACATATCTAAAGTGGAAAATAATTCAATTAACAGACTTGTACAAAATTGTAATGATGTTCAGGAAGATGATAGATGCTGAGTAACAGAATTCGAAAGACAGCCAAAAGGGCTAAAGAACACTAGTTGGAGGCAATATCCAATTAAAAATATTGAAGTCATTTTGAAAAAATGCTTGCAATAATGTACACAGCACAATAAATGTAATATATTTAAATATATCGATTTGACACGTATGTTACACATCCCCAAAACCAAGAATAACTTTCTAATGTGATGATTGCAGAATACAGAGCCTCAAAAATGTGTTTCCTAATTAATTACTTGAATCCCTTTAAAAAAATTGCGGGAACCTTATAACACAGGCATTCTCGTACAAAATAAGCAATACTGATTGTATAAATGATAACAGTATATTTGTAGATGAATAAATCTATTATGAAGAGCCTTCTTTGTATTAAATAGCCTTTGAGAATGTCAAGTGGAATGCAGTCTCAAAACAGTCGTATTCAGGAGAGTAATGTGAACTCTCTACCTAGTCATTTGCATCAGGTAATGTAAGCAATGTTTTCAGTCATGTTTATTGCCTGCTATGCGAGGCACTTAAATGCTGAAGAGATCAACTGGAGTTATGAATCTGCCTTCATAGTTGGAAATATATTTTCTGTCAATGATGCTGCAAAGACTCTCATGTTTTTCTCTCAGTACACAAAGTAAGCAATAAAGAAAGTCTGAGAACTAGAAAGAAAGAGACTAACTCTTTATTTTGCTGGTTGTGATGCCCTGTTAGAAAACAGCAAAAAAGGAGTTAAAAAGCACTTTACATAATCAACACAATACTAAAGTAACAATCCGGCTTTAAGATAAATAATGATGACAAAAAGTAGAGAGACACATTGGCAGATTGTATCACATGCATAAATCTAATCTCAGGATGGAAATGGATAAATACAAAGTCCCACAAACTTGTTACCACATCCACTACTGCTCTTAGTCTACATAAATGACCTCGCAAGGAGGGTCAATAATTGTTTGCTGATAACAGAACACAATAATGTGGGGGTCTGAAATCAACCATACCTCACACAGCTGAGATGATTACTGAACAAACTTAAACTGATTTATTACACACCACTTAAATGTTAACCTCACAAAGCATCATATCATGCAGTGAAATCAAAGAATCATAACCTGCTGGTACCAGAAATAGATTTTAATCTCTATACTGAATATTAAATAGAATACTTTGCGTAAAATTCCTTATTGTGCAGTTCGATAAGAAGCTCCAATTCAGCACATAAATAATTTAGGTCCAGTCTCATTTATACTTGAAATTATCTTATTCTGCATTTATTTGAAGACAAAACAGCTGTCTTGTTTAGCATATTTTCACTTCCTGGTGTTTATAAAATTTTCTTCTGAGGCCCTGTAACTAAGAAAGTCAATTCTTTATTTATTAAGAGTGGACAGAAAGAACATTGTGTAATGTAGACAACTGCAAAACTTACTGGTGTCTTTTAAAGGATACTGGAATACTAACACTGACTTTCCAACACCTACAATTCTTAATGGTACCTATGTCTGGTAATATTTATTTATTTAGTCCTTCAAATCCTATATGTATAGAATATATACAAATATATTGGACATGATTAGGTATTTACAAGATAAAATACAGTTTGTATTGCAATCCTATGGAGTAGATATTGAAGTAATTTAGCAAAGATTCATAAATACAACAAACATTACAGGCAACATACAAAGTAGAATATTAATAATGCATCTTTATTTTTGTTGTTTGGCTTTTACATATTCTGTCAGACTGTAAAAACAATGATCAATTAAATATGCCTTTACTTCAGCCTTAAAACTACAGAGTTTAACTATTGATTTAATATGTTTAGGTAGATTATTGAAAATCTTAATCCCAGTATGTAGTGTGCCTTTTTGGCACAATGATGTTCTCACCTGTTTCATATGAAGGTCAGATTTTTGCCATGTATTGTGTGCATGTATATCTTCATTTTTTAATAAGATATCTGGGTGTCTATCGATATATTGTTTGATGAAAACTGATGTTTCGTAGATAAAAATGCAAGGAAGAGGAAGAACTGACAGTTTTTTGAATATGGGTCTGCATGATTTCGTATTGTAAAAATCAGTTTCAGATGACCCGAATAGAAGACATAAAATGATTTTCATACAGAATTTGCCTCCTTGCCTAAGATTCAGAATACATTTACACTTGCTAGTTGAAATATATTTGTATTCTACATCATCAAAGGATTTCATCTGAAAGCTAGCATTTATTCTTTTTCATGTACCTGTCAACAACTCAACACTTCTGGCATCTGGTGAGCTGTCTCCTTTATCCTTGTTGTTGTTGTTGTGGTCTTCAGTCCTGACACTGGTTTGATGCAGCTCTCCATGCTACTCTATCCTGTGCAAGCTTCTTCATCTCCCAGTACTTACTGCAACACACATCCTTCTGAATCTGCTTAGTGTATTCATCTCTTGGTCTCCCTCTACAATTTTTACCCTCCACGGTGCCCTCCAATGCTAAATTTGTGATCCCCTGATGCCTCAGAACATGTCCTACCAACCGATCCCTTCTTCTTGTCGAGTTGTGCCACAAACTCCTCTTCTCCCCAATTCTATTCAATACCTCCTCATTAGTTATGTGATCTACCCATCTAATCTTCAGCATTCTTCTGTAGCACCATATTTTGAAACCTTCTATTCTCTTCTTGTCCAAACTATTTATCATCCATGTTTCACTTCCATACATGGCTACACTCCATACAAATACTTTCAGAAACGACTTCCTGACACTTAAATCTATACTTGATGTTAACAAATTTCTCTTCTTCTTAAATGCTTTCCTTGCCATTGCCAGTCTACATTTTATATCCTCTCTACTTCAACCATCATCAGTTATTTTGCTCCTCAAATAGCAAAACTCCTTTACTACTTTAAGTATCTCATTTCCTAATCTAATTCCCTCAGCATCACCCGACTTAATTCGACTACATTCCATTATCCTCGTTTTGCTTTTGTTGATGTTCGTCTTATATCAGGCTTTCAAGACACTGTCCATTCCGAACAACTGCTCTTCCAAGTCCTTTGCTGTCTCTGACAGAATTACAATGTCATAGGCGAACCTCAAAGTTTTTATTTCTTCTCCATGGATTTTAATACCTACTCCAAATTTTTCTTTTGTTTCCTTTACTGCTTGCTCAATATACAGATTGAATAACATCGGGAAGAGGCTACAACCCTGTCTCACTCCCTTCCCAACCACTGCTTCCCTTTCATGTCCCTCAACTCTTATAACTACTATCTGGTTTTTGTACAAATTGTAAATAGCCTTTTGCTCCTTGTATTTTACCCCTGCCACCTTTAGAATTTGGAAGAGAGTATTCCAGTCAACATTGTCAAAAGCTTTCTCTAAGTCTACAAATGCTAGAAACATAGGTATGCCTTTCATTAATCTTTCTTCTAAGATAAGTTGTAAGTCAGTATTACCTCACGTGTTCCAACATTTCTACGGAATCCAAACTGATCCTCTCCGAGGTTAGCTTCTACCTGTTTTTCCATTTGTCTGTAAAGAATTTGCGTTGGTATTTTGCATCCATGACTTATTAAACTGATAGTTCAGTAATTTTGACATCTGTCAACACCTGCTTTCTTTGGGATTGGAATTATTATATTCTTCTTGAAGTCTGAGGGTATTTCGCCTGTCTCATACATCTTGCTCACCAGATGTTAGAGTTTTGTCAGGACTGGCTCTCCCAAGGCTAATGGAATGTTGTCTACTCCCGGGGCCTTGTTTCGACTCAGGTCTTTCTGTGCTCTGACAAACTCTTCACGCAGTATCTTTGCTCCCATTTCATCTTCATCTACATCCTCTTCCATTTCCATAATATTGTCCTCAAGTACATCGCCCTTGTATAGACCCTCTATATACTCCTTCCACCTTTCTGCTTTCCCTTCTTTGCTTAGAGCTGGGTTTCCATCTGAGCTCTTGATATTCATACAAGAGGCTCTCTTTTCTCCAAAGGTCTCTTTAATTTTCCTGTAGGCAGTATCTATCTTGCCACTAGTGAGATAAGCCTCTACATCCTTACATTTGTCTTCTAGCCATCCCTTCTTAGGCAATTTGCACTTCCTGTCGATCTCATTTTTGAGACGTTTGTATTCCTTTTTGCCTGCTTCATTTACTGCATTTTTATATTTTCTCCTTTCATCAACTAAATTCAATATATATTCTGTTACCCAAGGATTTCTACTAACCCTCATGTTTTACCTACTTGATCCTCTGCTGCCTTCACTATTTCATCCCTCAAAGCTACCCATTCTTCTTCTACTGTATTTCTTTCCCCCATTCCTGACAATTATTCACTTATGCTCTGCCTGAAACTCTGTACAACCTCTGGTTTAGTCAGTTTACCCAGGTCCCATCTCCTTAAATTCCCACCTTTTTGCAGTTTTTTCAGTTTTAATCTACAGTTCATAACCAATAGATTGTGGTCAGAGTCCACATCTGCCCCTGGAAATGTCTTTCAATTTAAAACCTGGTTCCTAAATCTCTGTCCTACCATTATACAATCTATCTGATACCTTCTACTATCTCCAGGATTCTTCCATGTATACAACCTTCTTTCACGATTCTTGAACCAAGTGTTAGCTATGATTAAGTTAAGCTTTGTGCAAAATTCTACCAGACGGCTTCCTCTTTCATTTCTTACCCCCAATCCATATTCACCTACCATGTTTCCTTCTCTCCCTTTTTCTACTCTCGAATTCCAGTCACCCATGACTATTAAATTTTCGTCTCCCTTCACTACCTGAATAATTTCTTTTATCTCATCTCACATTTCATCAATTTCTTCATCATCTGCAGAGCTAGTTGGCATATAAACTTGTACTACTGTAGTAGGCATGGGCTTCATGTCTATCTTGGTCACAATAATGCATTCACTATGCTGTTTGTAGTAGCTTACACAATCTCCTATTTTTTTTATTCATTATTAAACCTACTCCTGCATTACCCCAATTTGATTTTGTGTTTATAGCCCTATATTCACCTGACCAAAAGTCTTGTTCCTCCTGCCACTGAACTTCACTAATTCCCACGATATCTAACTTTAACCTATCCATTTCCCTTTTTAAATTTTCTAACCTACCTGCCCGATTAAGGGATCTGACATTCCACGCTCCGAACCATAGAACGCCAGTTTTCTTTCTCCTGATAACGACGTCCTCTTGAGTAGTCCCCGCCCGGAGATCCGAATGGGGGACTATTTTACCTTCAGAATATTTTACAGAAGAGGACGCCATCATCATTTAATCATACAGTAAAGCTGCATGCCCTCTGGAAAAATTACGGCTGTAGTTTCTGCTTGCTTTCAGCTGTTCGCAGTACCAGCACAGCAAGTTCGTTTTGGTTAGTGTTACAAGGACAGATCAGTCAATCATTCAGACTGTTGCCCCTGCAACTACTGAAAAGGCTGCTGCCCCTCTTCAGGAACCACACATTTGTCTGGCCTCTCAACGGATACCCCTCCATTGTGGTTGCACCTACGGTACGGCCATCTGTATTGCTGAGGCACACAAGTTTCCCCACCAACGGCAAGGTCCATGGTTCATCGGGGGGGGGGGGGGGCCTTTATCCTTAATTATTTTAATTCTGCCAGAACTTTCCTTACTGTATTTAAGGAATAAATTATTTAAAAGTAAATAGGGTAACTCTGTAGAAAACCTTGCAATGCCATTAACCACAGAACTGCTTGTTGCTCTTGATGAAGACAATGGAGTCAAATCTCAAAATCAACAAGAGAATGGTCCTTCATTATGGAGACTCCAAATGGAACATTCGACAGAGATTTTACTGATTAATCACTAAAGCATATTAATTTTATTAACCCTGAAAGTTACCAGTCCATCGGAAAGAATTGCAACATAACTTCTGACTAAGAAAGGAGTGACAGTGCCCACCAAATACATTTTACACAAGATTTATAGTTATACAGAGAGATGAAAATATCAGTAAAGGAAATGAAACAGAGAAAGATTAAACATATTACAACAGCTCGTACTAATAACTAAATTCAGTTAGCAATTAATTCTTGTAAGAGTACATGGTGTCTGTTCTTTCGGATATATCAGAAAGAACAGACACCACACTTTCATACAACTGATTTGCCTTCATGGACAATGAATACACCATCTTCAGTGCAGATGCACAATTACATTTGAACTCCCGCAAAAATCTCAAAGCACTGAATGTGGAAGACATGGAGGAGGACTGTGAATGGGTGGCACTAGGAGGGAATGTGGGTTCGCCAAGAAGAGTACCAAGATAGTCCACACAATTGCAATAAATACTGTGGCAGAATGGTGCAGTGGTTAATGCAACTGTCTAGTAAGCAGGAGGTCCTGGTTTCGAATCCTGGTCCGACACACAATTTCACTCGTCACTGCTAGTTCTGCAAAAAGTCCTGATGCAACTCACATCAATAGTTCCTTCCCTTTCCTGTCCTTTCTTCCCCACCCCTCCTCCCTCCTCCCCCCTACATCTTATGTTTACATAATTACTTCTTAGTTATTTCTATGAGAGAGAGAGAGAGAGAGAGAGAGAGAGAGAGAATATTTTCACTGCACATTCAAAAATTCTTCTATGGAGTATAAGATCAAGCAGATATAACTTCTGTCTGTTTTTGGAGCTAATTTTAAATTTTATTGTCCATTACACTTTTTTACTTCCCTTAGAAGTGTTCAAAGAGGCTTATGGTTAAATACATCACTCATTCCTGTTACATGCTATGGCTGAGTGAAAGACAGTGTATGTCTTTTTTCCTCCTAGTACTAGATTTACAAATGAAACTTTTATTTCGAAATTGTGGTTGGCTGTTGAAAATAAGCCTCATGTGGAGTAACTCTACTAAAAGATTGTTGTCAGTATGTCCAGTTGGTTAAAGAGCTTACTATAATGCAGTGTGATAACAACTATCAAATAAAAGTAAATCAAAATAAAATTCATTATGAATGTTAATCTTGAAAATCACAGATAACTTGGATTGTTTAAAAAAATTGTAGGTGAAAACTTAGCTCCTATTTGTTGCTCAGCTGCAGTTGATTCTTCCTGTAAATTTCTTACATGACAATGGTCCAGACAACACCACAGTTTTCTAGTAATGTAAAAAGTCAAAGGAAGATTCAGGTGTACACAGATTTATTTGACGTCACATCACATAGTGCATCTCAAAATCTCACACTGTACTTACTCTCCTACATGATCTCTCAAGGGTCTTATATACTCTTACAAACTATTTTAAAATCATTTCACACAGTAATTTTATTAATTAAAATCATAGAAGTTGTTCAAAATTACAGAAAATATATATTTGTCATTTTCATGGAAAAATAAGTGAAATGATTCAAATAAACAATGCTGATTACATTTTAGTAATTATACTGAAACGGAACTAGCCCAAGTATTCTTCCCTTGTTTCCTGCTTGAAATATGAGTGCTCTATTTTTTAGTGTAGACAGAATTTCAATACAGAATCCAGTAGCCGAAATAACACTTTTTGCATTATCAGTTAGTTTCATATTGTGAATTACAGTAATTATGAAATAATTAAGTGCTGTTATGGTAAACAACAGTATAGAATATTGACAGTATGACAAACAGCATTGTTACAGGTTTCTAAAATTATAAAGTACAGCACATTTGTTGCTTCTTCTGTTGTCAAATTGTTTGTAGGTGAAAGGTCCAAATTGCAATCAACAAATTGACTATACATGTTCCTACAAATGGATGGACATAGTATTAACCAATACTTTTTCATGATGTTGTTGAAAATCACACTGCAGAGTTCAAAAGGGGGAATTTCACAGAAGTGAGTGCACATATAGAGATGGTTATATTATCACTGATATTCTGAGATCCACCAATTGAAGAGTGTGCTGAGTATACCACATTTCTTTACCTCTCACCATGGACAATGCAGTGACCAATGGCTTTCACTTAATAACAGAGCAGTGGCATTTGCGTAGAGTTGCCAGTGCTAACAGACAAGCAACACCGCGTGAAACAATTGCACAAATCAGTGTGGGCTGTATGATGACTGTATCCATTATGACAGTGCAGCAAAATCTGGCATTAATGGGTTCTGGCAGCAGATGACCGACAAGTGTACTTTCGCTAATGGCACGACACTGTCTGCAGCACTTCTCCTGTGAAAGCTGGTGGTGGCTCCATAAAGGTGTAGGCTGTGTGTAGATGGAATTGAGTTGCTCTCTCATCTTATTGAGATGATAATTAACTGGAAATGGCTTTGTTTGGCTAGTTGGAGACCATTTGCAGCCATTCAATGATGTAATTTTTGGGGACGACAATATGTCATATCATTGGGCTACAATTGTTTGCGATTGGTTTGAAAAATATTCTGGATAATTTGAATAAATGATTTGGGCACTCACATCACCCGATATGAATCCCATCAAACATTTATGGAACATAGTCAAGAGGTCATGCACCAGCAAATCTTTTGCAATTATGGATGGCTATAGAGGCAGCATGGCTCCATATTTCTGAAGGGGACTTCCAGTGACTTACTGAGTCAATACCATACCAAGTTGCTGCGCTGTGCTATGCAAAAGGATGTCCAACATGATATTAGGAGGTATCCCATGGCTTTTGTCACCTCAGTACACATATATAGGTCCAGCCTAATTACTTAAGGGGGGATGTAATGGAAAAATAAACATTTATTTAAAAAATCATTACAGCCATCTTTATTAATGTACAAATCTAAAATTTTGCATGTGTAAAGCAAAAGAGCTGTGTTTTAATAGAAAAATATAATAAAGTATGCAGGATTAACATTTTGCGAGAAAATTTAATTTTCAACTTTTTAATTGTCTTTTTTATAAAAAGCCATAACTCAAATTATAATGATGGAATTAACCTGAAAATTTTATTGTAATGTCCTGAGAAGGTTATAAGACCACTGAACTACAATTATTAATTTATGGTACAAATTGTATCATTAACAGAGTTTCTCTTCTCTCCTCTTTCAATCTGCCTGGCCTGTATATACAAGTAAGAAACTGATTTGTTAGCTTCCTTGATCCTGCTCTCATCAATGGTGTAAAATGCTTTTGTTGTAAACCCAGCAGGATCTATACCAACTCTCTTCAGCACTCCAATTTTGCTATTATTTCCGTTATTGTAACATAAAACTGCATCATAGGCACCTATTTTGAGTACTTCAAGTCCACAGAATGTCCTTTTTGAGCATCAAATCCCAATTAAATTATTGAGGCTCTCATTTGCATTTTGTGTCTTTCTGTGAAGGCACTTCCTCAGTAAATCAGGGTTTGCAAGAAACCTGAATGTGGGCTTAATTGCATTCATAACAGTTTCTGGTAATGAGTGTTTGTGTGAATACGTCACATTTCTGTTGTTGAATTTACACCGGTCATCTTTTGGACACAGATTGTGCATTAGTGTTTGGTCAGTGGATAGTTTGTGGAAAAAAATAGCCCACACAGCATGCCTCATTGCCTCAAAATTATGTGTGTTTTTCCTGATAGCTCTCCCCTACAATAACTGAAGAGAATCAGTCTCTTTCAGAGTAAGCCAGCTTTTTCCTTCTAGTGGGTTTCCATCCTCAAGTACTTCACCTTTCTTCTTTTTCAGCAAGCGACAAAGCCTACCACAAGCCTCTTTTGGATGTGGCCAACACATCCCAACTTTTCTATTGTTCTATTGTATGGATTTTTATTTGTTACACCTTTGAATGAAGAGGAGTTGCCATCACCAAGGTATTTAGTATATCTAACACCATTCTGGTCCTCAGATCTGGAGAACATCCTCATAACTGCAGCAGCCCCCATGCCACCATTTGAGGCACTGCAATTTTTAGATTATGCTACTGCATACTTTTCTTGTCACTGTTTCTCACTGTCCTCATTGTTCTACATTTTCCTTGTTGCACACTGGTGGCAGTATTTAGACATAATTTCTACATTTAAACTGTACCTAAGTCAATACCAATAACAGATGCAACTCCATACGGAGATGTGTGACCCCTTTTCATCTAGGTCCCGCCTACAGACACACACAGGTCAGTAACATTTCAGGAGATTCACTGTCATGAATATCTGCCTCAGGATCTGTTTCTTTTTGGTTTATTTCCACAATTCCTCCACTGCTTTCTTCAGAGAAATTTTGGCAGTATTGCATACAGCATCAGACATTTCTTTATTTATTTTTTCAAACCTTGCACAAAATGGAGGCATGTTCAGAAAACCACACAATAAATTACCTTCTTCCCTGCCCTGTCCAAGGCATCTCAGAGAATATGCTAACCTAAAATTGCTTTAAAAAAAAATACAGCTTTTTGGAGGAGGAAAATGAAAATTTATAGCCACATGAATTACAAATTAATTTAGAATCACAAGCTATTCCCACTCTTCTTTCTTTCTTCAACAACAATCATGCATTCTGTATTTTTACAGCTAACACATGAACATGGAAACTTTATAGCTTGGCAGAGAAGCTCTACATCAATAAGTCTGAATCCAGTGGAATCCATATCAACATTCTTCAAGCACCTGTACAATTCTCCTGTCCTGAGCTTTGATGCTGAAGCTGAGACCCTATGTCATTCATTTTGAGCTGCTTCCTCTTTTTTGTTGGTAAAACAATTTTCATGAAACTTCTGTTTCCTAAACACAGTTTTTCCACCACCCATTATGCATAAATCTTGCCTTTGGCATAAAGGTTTATGAATCCAACCTTCCACCTACTAATATTTGTTAGTATTCTCAAAATGTAAATAAACCACATGCAAGAAAGTTTTCAGGCAAAGATATAGATGTCAGCCACAGATATAGATGTCAGCCAAAGGTATAAAAAGAAAATGGCCTTCACACTGACAAAAATTCCACTGAAGCAAACAGTTTCCCAAATGTTGGAAAAGGTGGGACTGGCCACCAGTGCAGAGTTAGACAGTTCAACAATTTAAAGGCATTTCTAAAGCTGCTATCATGATAAAATTTACACACAACATAAATTAAGCTGTGTAGATCAAGAAAATAAAGTTTTTGAAAAATTGATTTTTTGGACCAAAATCCATTACATCCCCCTGTAACAGTTAAACAAACAACCTAAATTAGCTTTGAAATTCTATGAAAAACGAGCTGTTACATTTTGATAACCCTCCCCCCCCCGCCCCCCCCCCCACCCCCACTCCAGAAATATTTTACAACCACAGTTTGAACAAAACTTTTGCAGGCAATCCACAAAACAGCTAACAGAGCACAATAACTTCTGCATTCAAACATATGACAGTAATTACTACACACACAACACATCCTCTAGAAGTGATTGGTCATGTGAAACAGTAATATTATGTATAGAATGAAACTTTTTAAATTTTTCCTCGTATAATACAAGATCAGTCTTTTTCTTTAACATAACTCATTTTAGTAGTGTTTAAATGAGGCGGATAAATCTAACATTTATCCTCACTTTCCTTTTGAGGCAAGCACAACTCACATTTCAGTCTTTCACTTCAAACATGACACATAGTGGTAGTATTATAGATCTCCCTGTACAAGTTTTCATAGTCAGTTATCATTTCCCCTGTGTACTCCAATCTCAGATGATCAATCATAAGTACATCCCCATCTGCTAAAAGCACATACATAAGCTATCAGTATTTCCCAATGCAGATAATTTGCATCCAAATACATATTTTCTTTCCACAGAGAGCATGTCAGTATAAGTGCTCTTCCTTTCTATGGCAGGGCACTTCAAGTAAAATATCAGTTCTCTCTTTCCAATATGTAGCATATCATCAGTAGTGCATATTCCCTATAGATTGACTTCAGTATTGATTTTACTTTACTAATCCATGTAATCATAACATTGTACAATTTGCATGAATAATTTTGGACAAGTCAGCCTGCATTTTTACAAGTAATTTTTACAATTATATTGTTGCAATTTTAATTGTTTCATGAAAGTTTGTTCAATATTACAAGAAAATAATAGACATTACATTGTACTTTCATTTGTTCATACTGGAAGGAAACATCAGCTGTAATCAGGCCTAAGCGACCAGTTATTAAGAGATTTATTAACATTTATTACTTTTTCAAAAAAATCATTTACTGTGCGGCAGTTTTACTCCAAAATAATTTTTTTTTAGTTTACATGTGAAAACTCTTGGTATTTGTTTTTTATTTATTTATCTCAGCTGATTGGTTATTATACATTCATATCCCAACAGATAGGAGACTTGTTCTGGACTGAAACATATGTAGGTCAGAATGCTGTCTTCTTTTGTAGCTATGAATGTGGCCATTTAATATTAATGGGCTGTCAATGTTTAATAGTTAGGTTGTAACAGATGACATAACACTGTAAGTGTAAGCAGATGGCAGTGTCAAATAGCAAGTTTCTTGAAATGTTGCCTACATGGCTTATTATATCTCAGATTGCAAATTATACATATCACCTTTTTTTTGCACTTTAAAGATATCTCTGCTGCAGGGTGAGTTCCCTCCAGAACATTATTGCATTCTGTAGTATAGAGTGAAAGTAAGAATAATATACCTGTGTGAGAACTAATTTGGTGACTGATTTGCTGAGTACTCTTAGAATACAACACACAGTTGACAGCTTATTTGAGATGTAACTGACATGTGTGTTCCATTTAAGATATTCTTCAAGCCATATACCAAGAAGTGTAATGGAAATGGCACTGGAGAGCTCTTCCTTTTTTAGGAGCAAGTTGGAGATTTCCCATTTCTTGGATGAAAGGCTGAAACTTATGTAGGTTTGTAGCAACCTGCAACCGCCAACATATTGTGTGTGTGTGTGTGTGTGTGTGTGTCTACAAGTACATTTTTACCAATGGCATGGAAGAGGTCTTAGGACCTAATTCATTTACACTGCAGCTAAATTGGCCATTCCGCTCACCTGCACTGTCACTTGACACACACGAGGATGTGTGCTGATACCATCAGCATTTTGGGGGATGTGCACAATGCTGCATCAATACCGTGCATGTTCCCAAATTCCAGTGGCAATTGAACATAGGCAATTCATCCAATTCCCATTCTCCTGTCAGCTGATGGGCATTTTGTCACACAGTGTAGCTGTCTAATTTGTGTGAGGGGTCGCAGGGCCTGAAGGGAACGCATACGGATAGTTGAAGACAGAATTGATCCACCACCTATCTGCATTACAAGAAGAGCACATCCATCAGGTATTAACTCAAGAAGAAATTGGAGACCAAAGACTGGCACGGTATCTGTCACCCACACACACACACACACACACACACACACACACACACACACACACACACACAATATGTAGGTGGGAGATGCTGGCATAGTTAGTGCGGGTGACTGGGTCATTTCTGTTGTTCTGTTGCTTGGGTTGGCGCTGGAAGAGGCAGTGGGTGAGGCAGCAGTTGTCTATTTGCTGGGGCTAGCTCATGGAAAACATAGGCCGGTTTGACTCTGTCAAAAGTGACAGTGGTACGTTTCCCATTCAGGAGACTGTGCAGTGCGCGGTCTCCTCTGCTGACAACCTGATGTGGACCAATGTAGGGTTGCTGGAGAGCTGCCAGTTTTATGCTGTCGCTATGTAGCATCACATGAGAGCACGAACTGAGGTCCTTATGCATGAACAGTGGGCCAGTGCCATGCCTGAATGGCTGTGGGTTGCATATCTTCTGGATGTACTCTCTGAGACACCTAACAAGCATTGAAGGATCCTCTTCTCATCTTGGAGCTGCTTCTATAAAATCACAGGGTAGTCTCAGCGCTTCCCCATATACTAGATCAGCTGAGGAATCACCCAGGTTGGGTCTGTATTTGTTTTTGGAGTCTGAGTAGGACAATTGGTAAACCCTCAGTCCACTCAGTCGCATGACACATCAGGGCTACTTTTAGGGTGCATTGCTATCGTTCCACCATTCCATTGCTTGCCAGGTAGTAGCTGGTTGTCCAGAGGTGGTTCACACTGTGAAATACTGACCATTTTGTGAACAATTCTGACTTGAATTGTCTGCCTCTGTCAGTTGTAACATGGATTGGGCAGCCAAACCGTGATATCCAATGTGACAAATTGGTACTGCTTCTAGCCAATGAGTGAATCTGTCTATGATGGTGAGCAGGTAGCATTCACCATTTGAAGGCAGCACTGGTCTGATGATATCAATGTGAAAATGTGTGAATCACACTGTGACGTCAGGGAAATTACCTACTGGTGCATGTAGGTGTTTGCCGACTTTACTTCATTGGCACTGGAGACAACACTTCGTCCGCTCTCCACAATCCTTCTTTGCTCCTGACCACACAGAGCAATCTAGAACCAGACAGAGTGTAGATCATGTACCTGGGTTGCTCAGACTGTGTAGGGATTCGAACGCTTGCCATCGGAAGTTCATAGGCAGGTATGGATGTGGTTTGGCTGTGGACACATCACAATACAGTTGCACACCAGCGCCAGGAATGTATACAGGCTGTAGTTGTAATGGAGCCTGTGCATCATGTAAAAGGTATTGCAGCTCTTGGTCTGACCTCTATGCTTCTGTGAGTGCCATGCAGTCCAGTGTAGAGACACTGCCGATGCAAGAGAGACCGTGCACCATGATGTTGTCAATCCCAGAAATGTGTTGAACGTCTGTGGTGAATTGGGCAACATATAGCAGTTGATTGTGTTGCCTCGGCAAGCAGTTCAGATTATTTTGCCGGAAGGTGAATGTCAGTGGCTTGTTGCCTGTAAATATTGTGAAGGTGTGTGCCTCGACATGTGGTTGAAAGTATTTGGACAGCCTCATACATTGCCAGCAGTTTGTGGTCGTACGCATTCCATTTTTTTTTGTGAGGTTGTGGGTTTTTTTGAGAAGAAAGCTAGCAGCTGCCAGGCCTCATGAATGTGTGGTTGGTTGGTTTGGGGAAGGAGACCATACAGCAAGGTCATCGGTCTCATCAGATTAGGGAAGGACGGGGAAGGAAGTCGGTCGTGCCCATGAATGTGTGGTTGAAGCACGATGCCTATCGATGTCTGGCTTCCATCTACAACCACAGCCAACGGTGCATTCGGCTCAGGATGTACATCCACTATCACTTGTTTTGTTTTCCCAAAAGCTGCGATCATGTTGTCCATCCAGGTAATTGTCGAATTGCCTTTAGCCTTCAGGTCCACCAGCAAGGCTGTCAGTGGCTCTCTCTAACTTCAGCTGCATGCGGTAGATGCCACCAATAGAATTTCAGCATGCCTAGGTAGCGTTTTAACTCCTTACGTGGGTCCGGCCAGGGCAGCTGGCGGATAGCCTCTGTTTTGTTCAGCAAGGGTAGCGAGCCTGAAGGAGTAATGTGGTGGCCTAGGAAATCAACTTGCGACTGTCCGAAGATACACTTCACCACATTCAGCACAACTCTTTACTCACTTAGTCAATGAAAAATCTCTATGAGATGCAGGCGATGTTCTTCTGGTGAGGCTGAGAAGAGCAAAACGTCATTGAGGTAAGCGAAACAGAACGACCGGCCTGCCAACCTTGAATCGACGAACTTTTGCCACGTTTGTGCTGCATTTCGGAGTCTCAGATGCACAAATTTACTTTATTTACTTTCAAATAAGCCAAATGGCCTAATAATGGCTGTCTTCAGTATATCTTCATCAGCCACCAGACCTGTGTGTAGGCCTTGGCACAATATAGTACACTATACATGCAAGTGGCGCTCAACGTGTTGTTGAAGTCACGGAGCAGAGGTATCGGGGACTTCTCTGCCAGTCGTTGTGATCGGCAGGAGTTTAGCACCCCTCAGTTGTCTTAATATAGTGCACAGTGTTGTGCCTGACATCCTCTGGTATACCCGGTAGATTTTTTAATGCTGGAAAGTCCTAAAATAGCATGGTGTACTCATTGTCAGTGTCAGTAATCAGCTAGGCAAGTGTCACCATTCTGGCCACAAAATCCAGTACTATGGTTTGCCCAGGTAGAGGCAAATTATTTTTAAGCATTACCAAAGATGCAACTAAATTTCCATTGGTGATGAGCCAATTGGAGCAGCAATATGGAGCAGATGTGCAAGATATCATCGTTGCACCACCTGAAGGGAATGTATATGAATAGTTGAAGATGGAACTGATCTGCCATGTACTGCATCACAAGAAGAGCACATCCATCAGGTAGTAATTAAGAAGATATTGAAGACTGAAGACCATCATACTATCTGCGACATCTTAGAAGTAAAATTGACACTGTTATCATACCCAGTCATCTGCTGTGTACCATCTTGAGCAGTCACTTATCTCCATCTATCAAGGTGATTACTGTGACACAGTCGGACATGTTGCTAGTCGTCATGGCAGAATTGACCAACAAGGTGCTGGATGCCTTCTCACCAGTGCCTATTATGCTATCAGCCACACAGTACATGAGTACAGCCACCACAGTAGCGCAAGCTGAGTACAATGCATTAACGGCAAAGGTTGATCAACTGATGAAACAGATTAGCCAGCTGGTTGCATGTTGCAGCATCCATGGAGATCGCAGCTGGCCAAGATACACGAGACACTCCCACAGCAAGGCTGTGTCCCACTCGCCTGCACCATCACCTGATGTACAGTAGGTCATGTGCTGGTACTACTGGCATTTTGGTGAACATGTGCAACATTGCACCAAACCGTGTGTGTTACCAAATGCCAGCGGCAATTGAATGTAGGCGCTTTGTCTGATTGCCGTTCTCCCAATAGCTGACTGCACATCTAGTATCTAGTGGTCATTTTGATGTGGAGTGTAGCTGTCTTGTTTGTGTGTGTGTGTGTGTGTGTGTGTGTGTGTGTGTGTGTGTGTGTGTGTGTGTGTGTGTGTCAACAGTTACATTTTTACTAATGGCATGACAGTATCACACAAGACCTAATTCATTTACACTGTGGCTAAAGATTGTTTTTGGCATAATTATAATGAGGTTGTGCTCATTGAACCATTCGTTCAGTAATGACATAAGTGGTTTAATGTTTTGATCTTGGTCAGCTTTGTCTGCACCTGTTACCAGAATACTTGTGTCATCTGCAAGTAGTGTAGCATGCCCTGAAGTAAGCTTTGTGATAATGTGGTCAATATATAACAGAAACAGTATGGGTCCTAGTATTGAGCCTTGTGGAACACCATATCTAACCAGCACTTTCTCAGAGGAGTGCACAGTACACTAATGAAAATTAGTATTTTTTTTTTTTCAAATTTCATTTCAACTTTTTGCACTCCGTGTCTCAGATATGATTCTAACCACTGGTTTGTAGTTCCTCTCACACCTTTGTTAGCTAAAGTTCTAAGGAGTATGGTTTGGTCAGTAACATCAAAAGCTATAGACACATCTAAAAAAATACCAGTAGTAATTTCTTTTATCTAAAATGTCTGCCAAAATGTCTATATCAGTTTATGTCTCCCACTCTCTTATGGAGAAATGACCAATGAACATACCATAACTACAATGTGTCATCTATGTTTATCACATATATTGCATTTCGTAAAACAGAAGGATAACCTTCACTCTAATTGTGTATAAATCACAGCACATTGTATGGGTAGGCAGTCGTACAACACCTACGCTCCCTATGTGGAGAAATGAAATGTAAAGCAGTACATATTCTGGTACAGTTTAGACCAGGCCAGGTGTTGACTTCAACAATTTTGCATCACTATCATTAGGAAATCAGGTGCAGTTTTGCCTTGCTAAGTGATTACTGCAACTGTTAAATCCTAACTTGTCTTCCATATAATGGTACATATCCCAAAGTACAGCAGCATAGTTCACAAATCTATTGCCAATGTCTCTCCTGTGTGCAAATAGCATAAACCATAACTCATAATCTCAGAAATAAAATGTAAAGTACATTCAGTGCTCATCGTCATTCTTCATCTGTATATGTATCTATTCATTGAGCATCTTACATGACAATACAAAACTGAATGCAATACTGATCTGAACAACAAACATAGCAGCATCTCTTCCTTTGCATGAACAAAGCACCATAGTGTAGTGTAATGAATAATATTCACAGCGTATCACTATGCTCAACATAGCTAAATTAATCTTCCACTCATAAGTAGCTGTGTGCTCAAGGTATGCATGCAGAATCCACCCAATATGTATTAAACTTAAAGTAATCTCAATGTAAATAATTAATTATCTTAGTATGTTATTCAAAAGATTTGAAAATACATGGCTTATCAAGACAAATACAATGAGAATATTCATGATTGATTGATTGATTGATTGATTGATTTTTATTGCCCAAAAACAAAACATTTACAGGGATGTAAAGCTTGTATAAGCAACGTCAATAAGTGTACAAACAACAATGACAATAAATACACAAATAATTAATCTATGTTAGAAATTATGCTCACAGAAATCTTCCATTCTATAAAAACAATTTTGAATTAATAAAGTTCCTACAAATATCTTAAATTTTTTCAGCTCCAGACTCTTAACTGACTCTGGTAGTTTATTAAATAGCTTTACAGATGTGTGTTTGAAGCTGTTCAGAGTTATGGTATATGAGCAGTAGTCTTTCCTTACATCATTACAGTGTCATGTGTTATAACTATGTACATCAGAATTCAGATCAAAACAACACAAGTTCTTTTTAATGTACAAGAGACATTGAAATATGTATATACATGGCAAGGTCATAATACTAAGTTTAATAAATAATTCTCTACAGTGAGTTCTAGGTGGTACATTACATATGAGTCTGACAGCTTTTTTTCTGGGCTTGATCCAATGCTGATCCAATACTGTTTAACATTGAGGTCTGAAGGGCAGATTTATTCCTGGTACAAATATTAGAAGAGCAGTATACGTGTGTAGGGAAAACCAAGTACATTTTCGTAATCAAAGTTCCATCTTCTACCAAGTATACTTATATCCAAACATCAAAGTGTACATACACTGAGGTGACAAAAGTTATGGGACAGTGATATGCACATGTACAGATGGCAGTAGTACGTAAGGTATAAAAGGGCAGTGCATTGACAGAGCTGTCATTTATACTCCGATGATTCATGTGAAAAGGTTTCTGATGTGATTATGGTCACAGAGTGGGAATTAACAGACTTTGAATGCAAAATGGTCATTGGAGTTAGACACATGGGACATTCCATTTTGTAAATTGTTAGGAAATTCAATACTCTGTGATCAACAGTGTCAAGAGAGCACTGAGAATACCAAATTTCAGGCATGAACCCTTACCATGGACAACGGTGTGACCAACAACCTTCACTTAATGACCAAGAGCAGCCATGTTTGCTTCGAGTTGTCATTGCTAACAAACAAGCAACGCTACATGAAGTAACTACAAAAATCACTGTGAGGTATACAATGGAAGTATCCATTAGGACAGTGTGGCAAAATTTGGCATTAATGGACTATGGCAGCAGATGACCAACACAAGTGACTTTGCTAACTGCATGAGATCAACTGCAGCACTTCTCCTGGGCTATTGACCAACTTGGGTGGACCCTGCATGACTGCAAAACTGTGAACCAGTCAAATGAGTCCAAATTTCAGTTGGTAAGAGCCGATGGTACTTCAAATGTGGTGCAGAGCCCATGAAGCCATGGGCCCAAGTTGTCAATAAGGCACTGTTCAAGCTGGTGGTGGCTCCATAACGATGTGGGCTGTCTTTACATGGAATGGACTGGGGCTTCTGGTCCAACTGAACGAATCATTGACTGGAAATGGTTCTGTTCAGCTACTTCGAGACCATTTGCAGCCATTCATGGACTTCATGTTCCCAGACAACAATTCAATTTTCATGGATGACAATGCACCATGTCAGAACATTCTGGACAATTTGAGTGAATGATCTAGCCACCCAGATCACCTCACATGAATCCCATCAAACATTTATGGGACATAAACAATAGGTCAGTTTGAGCACAAAATCCTGCACTGGCAATACTTTCACTATTATGGCTGGCTGTAGAGGCAGCACAGCTCAATATTTCTACAGGAGACTCCCAACAACTTGTTGAGTCCATGACATATCATACTTCTGAACTACACTGGGCAAAAGGAGGTCTGGTATGATATTAGGAGGTATCCCATCACTTTTGTTGCCTCAGTATACATAGCACTCCATCTTCAGACCACAAGTGGCCCACCAGGCCCATCCAACTGCCATATTATCCTCAGCTGAGGATGCAGATAGGAGGGGTGTGTTGTCAGCACACTGCACTCCCGGTCATTATGATTGTTTTCTTTGACCACAGCTGTTACTGTTCGGTCAAGTAGCTCCTCAATTGGCATCATGAGGCTGAGTGGACCCCAAAAAATGGCAACAGAGCATGGCGACCTGGACAGTCAACCATCCAATTGCCAGCCACACCAAACAGCACTTAACTTCGGTGATCTGATGGGAACCGGTGTAGCCACTGCGGCAAGGCCGTTGCCTCAGTGTACATAGGTGTGGAAGTTACAGATGAAGGATAGTCTTAGAAAATATGTGACATCAGAATTGTGTTCCTGTAGAAGAAAATGTCACATAGGTGTGGTCCTGCATTTGCCACATGCATGATGCTCACGTGTGTGTGCCTTCTCCGAGTGAATGCAAAATATAGTATGTCATGAAATTTCAAGTAAAAAATACTCGTATATATCAGTCATCAGTTCAGTTTGTTTGTCTGTACAACTTCAGTTGTGTTACATTCCCAAGCCCAAAAAGTTGTTTCCTAGATTTTGGATAGATATGTCTATACCCATTTGGATGTGGACTTTTTAAAATATCAAATGGTCCAATGTACATGTTGAAAACTTCTTAATCTCACTGTTTATAAACTTTGACTTGGAATAGCTCTTAGTTAACACAAGGTCTCCACTCTTGAAATGTATAGGTTTCACTCTGCTGATGTTTTACTGTTTTCTTTTCATATAGCTTTATTCCATGGTCTTCCTAACTACGTCTTCTCTCTCTAATGCAGAAATACTCTTAAATGGTTGAAATTCAACTAATTCAATGATAGGTAGCCAGGTTTCTTATCATATAAAATTTCATATGAAGAAAAACCAGTTGTGGTGTGTTGTTAACTGTTAAGTACATCTTTAAACCAACCAGTATAAACTATCCACTTTGAGTGATCTTCGCTACAGCAAGTTCTGAGCAGATGACCTATCTCCCTCATATATGTCTTTGTAGGATTCCAAAATTGAGAATAAACAGAAGTAAGTATGTATTTTATGTTATAAATCATCAGCAAACTCCTTCCAACTTTTGATTTAAACTGATTCACACTGTCAGAAAGAATAGTAGTGGGAATCCCAAAAGTGTGAAAATAGTCTTGAGTAATTTTGGTTGTAATTTTTGTACTACTATCTTTCTTAAAAGGATAAAGTTTAATGAATTTAGAAAATAAATCTACCATGACAAACACATAACAGTATCCTCCTTTGGCTTTAGGCGATTGGCCTAACAGATCAGTACCAACTAGGTCCACCTGTTTGTTAGGAATTACACTTTGCAAATAATCTCAACATATTTGGTTGTTAGCTTTGACACTCTGATATCTATCATAGCTGGCAAGACATTTCCTGACTCTCATAGCAATATCATGGAAGTAAACACTTTGTTGAATTTTCTGCATGAATTTCAGTGAATTGCAGTGACCAAAGCTTTCATGTGTCTCCTTATTAAGTCTCTCATTGTTCTGCTCAGGCCAACAAAGTTCCAATCTGGAACTATCTAGGCTGTGTCTATAGAATAATATACATTTGAAAACTCGATAATATAGCTGTATTTTCTCATAACCTTTCTTTCCCAAGTAATTTTTAACTAATTTCCAATGAACATCATGATTTTGGTTTCTCCTGAATTGACTACAAATTCTTCTAATATATTTCTTATCTTTCACTCCCTTCATATAAATAATTTTGAAATTTCTCTCTTGATTTCCATTTCCATGTTCATCATCAAACCCCACCTCTCTCAGGTAGTCTAGACGAAGCATCAGCAATAGCATTCTCCCTTCCTTTAATGTCCTCTATTGAGTAATCAGATTAGTGTAAATAATGTGCCCATCTACTAATGCTCCCTTGAATACAATTTACATTCCTGAATATAACAGGACTTTATTATCTGAATAAAGTTTATGACCAAGTAAATAATTCCTGAAGTTTTTGAACCCCCGAACTATTGCTAAAAGCTTCTTTCCTGTGATGATGTAATTCTTCTCATGTTTCTATACATTTCTCATTTAAAATTCAACTGAATCATAGTATGCATCACCATGTACTAATTTTTCCTGGAAAAAACAAATGCTCAAGCCTGAATCATTATCATCAGTTATTAAACAGAATGGCAAAGAAAAATGTGGTATGTGTAGAATTTCACTCTTACTAAGCTGCTCTTTTATTTCATCAAGGGCAATCTAACAATCTCAATCCATTCCAATTTGACACTTCTCACTCCACTGCCATACAGTATTCTTTTTCAATGGATTGTTTAAGCAAGGTGCACTTAAAGTGGGAGTCTTGACATATATTCTATAGAAAACTACAAGACTCAAGAATGATTATAGTTTCCTCTTGGACAAAGGCTTTGGAAATTTTGCAATGTTTTGGATTTTTTCTATTATCAGACAAAATTTCCTCCTCTGTTATTCTGTGGCCAAAAACACAGCAGATTTGCATTTCTCTAACTTCAAAGGCATACCTCCCTGTCTCAGTTTCTCCACAATTTCCCTTAAGGTATTCATATGCTCTTCCCAGGTCTTAGTGGATTATAGAACGTCATCTACATAAATAGACAATCTTGTTAAAATTTTCTGCCCCAAAATGAATTCCAGTTCAGTTACAGAAACATCCAACCCAAATAGAACAAAACAATACAGAAAACACTTACCATCATATAAAAATGCAGAATAATTTCTACAGACATATTCTAATTCAATTTGATAAAAACCAGAAGTTAAGTAAAGACTAGTCACGTATTTTACATTTTCAAATATTCAGTAACTCATCTATGTTTTGTGGGTGATCAACCTCTCTTCCTCAAAGTACTTCTTGAGATGTCTAGAGTCCAGAACTAACCTAATTCCACCATCTCATTTAGAAACTATAACCAACAGGTTATTATATTGGTTACAGCTTATTTCCACACTTTCCACTACCCTCCACTTTTGCATTTCCTGTAACTCCTTTTTCAACTACTTTTCTCTTACAGACAGGCACACCAAACAGCTTAATGAAAAGTGGCCATGAGGTTTTAGCTTTAGTTTACCTTGATAATCCTTCACTGCATTTGGTCTCTCCCCAAAAATACCATTACATTCCCATAAAAAATTTTCTAGTCCTATTTTATCCTATGTACTCAAAACTTCAGCTTCCCCTATCGTTTTTACTACAAGCTCACTGTAAAAATTGTTTCCCCACTACAAAATCCTTTATCCTCCTCATAGTATCCTCTATCATTAAATTCCTCTACCCTCCCCCCCCCCCTCCACGCCCAAATTGATTGCAGTTAATCTTATTTATCATCACAATGTCAGTCTCCCAGAAATTCCCCTCTTAGGATCAGTGAATAACAATTTCGTCTCATTTCAATTAAAACACCTTTAGCCTTTACAATACAATTCATACCAAGTATTAAACTTTCATTCAAATTCTCGGTCATCAGTAAACTTTCCTACACAAAAGAAAGATACCATTTATCTTTAAAAACAATAGAACTTATTTGGTAACCAAATTTTACTTTTTCAGTGGCATCTTCAGTCTTGACTTCAGATACAGGAAACCCATAGTCAAGTATTTCAATGAAAGCCATCTAAATGTAAGTGCTTGAAAGACTGCAATAATGGAATTTAACACAAAGAAACAAACAGAATTTGACACGAAACTATCCATAAGAAATGACATTGTAAAAAAGGAAAAATAGATACAATTCTTGGGAATCACAATACAGGCCAACCTCAAATGGAATATGCATACAGATTCCTTACTCTGTAAGCTGTCAAAGAATGTATTTGCCATAAACATGATTACCAAATATTGTAGAGATATGTGTGTACTAAAGACTGCTTATCACAAACTATTCTCATCAAATTTAAACTATGCTGTAGAAATATAGGGTGCAACAACTCAAGCCAACCTAAGCACATTATTAACACTACAGAAACAAGTTATCAGAATTATTTCTGATGCCAAACCTAGAGAATCTTGTCAGAACCAGTTCCCAAAATTAGGTGTGCTTACCATGTAGGTGTAGGAGATGCGACAATAAAGTAATGAGAATGATTTTCTTTGCAAGCTGTGGCAACCCTGCATGCTTGCATAGGTACAATATCTTTGACCTTGGTCTATAAGCTGCTACTAGTCCTAGCGGCACATAGATGCAACTAATCAGTCATGGGTTGTGCTGTAATAAATTAACATGTGTTTGTGTCTCTCATCACGGAAATGGAACCGCATAATGTTGCACAATAGTATGCCATTTCTTTTTGCGTTAAATTGGGTGAAAACACGACCACAATTTACAGTAAGCTCCAGAAGGCTTTTAGAGAGGAGGTTATGTCAAGAGCTCAAGGTTTTCATTGGCATAAAATGTTTAGTGAAGGCAGAACGAATGTTGAAGATGAAGACCGCAGTAGATGGCATGGATGTGTGTGATGTCCTTAGGTTAGTTAGGTTTAAGTAGTTCTAAGTTCTAGGGGACTGATGACCTCAGAAGTTAAGTCCCATAGCGCTCAGAGCCATTTTAACCATTTTTTTGAAATACATGCTTTTGTGCTTCTTTGATTCCAAGGGAACTGTTCATAAAGAGTGGGTGCCTCCTGCACAAACAGTTAACCAATATTACTAGAAAGAAATTTTAGAAAGACTTCGTAAAAGAGTTCTTTGTGTCCGTGCCAACATTGCTGATAATATGATTCTGCATCACTATAAAGTGCCACACCATACTGCTCTGCCAATACAGCAATTTTTAACCTCAAATCAAACTTCAGTACCACCACAGCCACCTTATTAACCAGATATCACTCCGTGCAACTTTTTTCTATTACCAAGAGTCAAAACAGTGGTCAAGGGATACCATTTTCAAACAACACAAGTTGTCCAAAAAGCTGTGGCAGGGTCTTGGAGGATATTATAGAAGATGAGTTCCATAAATGTTACCATCAATGGCGTAAGCGCTGGAAAAAGTCTGTGCAATCAGAAGGGAACTACTTTGAAGGAGGCAACACTAAATTTGACTAAAATGGTAAGTAACATTATTTTCACATCAGTCTCATTACTTTATTGTCACACCTCATATACATACTGAAAGTTATATTGCTTGTGAAAACAATAAACCCAAATTTCACCTGTGACCTGCACCAGCACGATACAAGACAAAAATTCAGATACCATATAAATAACCACAGAACAGCTTTATACAGAAAAAAAATGCGCTTCATTCCAATGCCTTACCAAAGATTTTCACAGCCCTTTCTGTTAACAAATTAAAAGACCAAACCCTATTTTAAAACCATTTTTATTCAATGGATGAGTACTTTATCTTTATAAAAAGTGCTTTGTAAGTGTTTCAAGCACATAGATTTAAGTAACTCACAACTGATCTAATGTTGATAACAACGTTTGTAACATTGTTATTTGTACATTACCTAATGTAAAATGCATTAAAATGTAAAATTTACTAACATTGACAGTCATCAACCACCAGAATTGAGTGAAAATGCAACATTCTATCTTTGAACTACCAAAATCTTTGACATTTCAAATGTGTGCCGCCATTGCAGTTTGCTCTTTAGTCTTATTCCGGCACTTGGCATGTGATTGTGTGTTGTGTACAGTGTTCTCAATAAATATAGAGTTTATATACAAAGTGGTGGTCAGGTTTTTAATATGACAATTGTATGACCTGTTCCCCATAATTTAAATGGAAATTTTCTGGTATCACACAAAAGGTACAATAGTAACTAGTTCACTTGGGAGCATGTGCTTCAACTAGTTTATGCACAGTGACGCATACTGCAGACAGTTAGGATTATGACTTTTTATGTATGCAAAAACTGTAACATATAGTACTGGATTATTAGATGATAGCTCTTCGAGCCTTGAAATTATTTACTTCCTCATCCTTGTTGAAGACAATGTTACGGTGTCCAGTCACAGATACTGGTGAGACAGACAGATAGAGCAGGTGAAATAAGGAACTAGTAAATGAAGTTGACTTTGTACTATAAGAATTAATGTATTTCACATTATTAGTGACCTAAACAGAAATCCACATCCTCTCTCTATCAATGAGGGGAAAACGGGAAAAGACAAACAGTGTCTATCTAATGCATCAAACCACCTTGTCAGCTTGACGAAGATAGAAATTTGGAGAACAACTCCCCCCCTCCCATCCCCAAACCCACTTCCACATGACTACTTGGTACCAGTGTTCCTAACGAGCCAAGTTTTCTTTCTGGCTCCTATACTGCGTGTGACACTAGTGCATTGTGTCTTCCACCCAGCTTGAATGTTGCACGTGATGTTGCGTGTGAATGATTCCCTTCACATTCCCCCAACCACAGTGATTCCACTGAGTGGCTGAGACCATCTGACGACACCTGTGTTGCCATCTTCCATGTCAAAATTTCATCCTTTCCCATCAAGGACCTGTCTCTGCATCTATGTGATGGCATACTGTTCGGCCTGCGTGCCCATCCACACAACTGGATGATTCGATTGCCCACGCCATGCTCCTCCATGTGTTTGTGATCCCTTCAGATGCAGAGGAGACATCCATCACCAACTCAGTTGAGGACAATGGCCATCTCTCTATTCGTGTACCACTCATGGTGCACCACAACCCCACATCACTGGGCCGCCTGATCCCAATTTCCTGGTATGGGTACCGAGCGAGGTGGCGCAGTGGTTAGCACACTGGACTCGCATTCGGGAGGACGACGGTTCAATCCCGCGTCCGGCCATCCTGATTTAGGTTTTCCGTGATTTCCCTAGATCACACCAGGCAAATGCCAGGATGGTTCCTTTGAAAGGGCACGGCCAACTTCCTTTCCCATCCTTCCCTAATCCGAGCTTGTGCTCCGTCTCTAATGACCTCGTTGTCGACAGGACGTTAAACACCAATATCCTCCTCCTCCTCCTGGTATGGCTGCCCGCTCCACCCATGGACGTGGCAATGCGACTTCATCAATAATGCAATGTACGCACATGGGCCCTCTTTCCCCACAACCACAAACCAAGCACCACGCCAACCTACATTACCACATATCCCCGTGTTCTGCACTAGGGAGGGGGGACGGCTCTATGGCACTTATGTACCACCAGAATTGAGTGTTGACACAACAAGCTATCTTTGAACTACCAAAATCTATGACATTTCAAATGTGTGCCCCCATTGTGGTTTTTCCTTTAGTCTTATTCTGGTGCTTGACATGTGATGGTGCGTTGTGTACAGTGTTCTTAATAAATATGTGGTTTATATACCAAGAGATGTTCAGGTTTTTAATATGATCATTGTATGACCCGTACCCCATAAACACAAACAAATCTTTAGTTTTTAACTCATAAACTGACATATTCACAAGAATAATCTGTATCATGTCCCAAAATTGGATTATTTCTAAGGATTGTATTTCTTTATTTGATGTTGAATAATAATAACTACTGCTACTATTATTATTATTATTATTATTATTATTATTATTATTATTATTATTATTATCATCATCATCATTATTAAACTTATTTAAGCTCTGTGTTTACATATGTTTTAGACACTTTTAACTCCAATTCTATTCCCTCAGTTATCTCTGCAGTTTTCTGTACCTAAACTTTGAGATCATCTAAATCTTCTCTGACACGTTATAGTGCTTGACCCTGCCTCTTTAAAATTTTATCCATACAATCTATTTTTTGGTCTAATTTTTCCCTCAAGTTTCAAGCTTCTGACTTTGTTTATCCAACTTCTCCTCAATGAGTTTCGAAATCATATTAAAAAGGTTGCTATTAACATCCCATATATTCTCATGAATGAAAATATGAATTGGTGAACAGATAGCTTCATTTCCCCCCATGGGTCACAACATCCCCACTTGCAGCATCCAGAGAACACTCCCTGTTTTGTTCAATAACAAAACATGAAGCCAGACTAACAGTCTGATTAGGAGATATGGGTAGCTGAATACAGCAGAAAATTTGGACCTGGTGACCTCAGCTATGGGCAGCTGGATATGGTGGAAAATATACACTTGGTGCCCTTGGTTGCTAAATTCAGAGGTCAATAAGGCAATAAATCCTTGTCATTGCAATATCCCACTTTTAGCATACAAAGAACATACCTCCTTTATTTCAGTAAGAAAACATGAAGCCAGCTTGACTGTCCAAGGGTGAGATATCTGTAACTAAATTTAGCAGAAAATATGAGGTGTAGGTCCTCTGAAAAATGTTAATTATCGCAGCTATAGGCTATACATGGTATTCAGTTCACTCTAGGAGGACAAATATAAAAGAAAAGGGGGAAGATGTCCTGATCAAAGCTAATGACTCAATATTTAACACTGAAATTAGGCAACAACTTGAATAAACATTTCACTTGCTCAACTGATAGTGCTAACAACATGTTTACTTTGGGCAACTGATAATGACAGGCTTGGATATACAAATCTGAATAACAGTATAGGAAATGTTTGTAAGGCAGAAGACATAGATTTCTTTAATTTTCCATGAAAGTGAGTTACTGAAAAATATGTGGGGTTGGTGGGCTGGATAGCCTGGATGTGGGTTTCAGGAGCTTTTCCGCACCCCACTAGGTGAATACCAGGTTTTAGCAGCTTGGCGTCGGTGTGCTGGCCAGGCTGAATGTGAGTTTTAGGCGGTTTTCCACACCCCACTAGGAAAATACTGTACTTGTTCCAATGTTTTGCCTCAGATAGAACCTACGCAAACACTGAAAACACTTTCTCACACTTGCAAACAAAATTTGATCTGTATGTAGACAGAATGAGTACACTGCTTCCATCATGGGGGATGAATAGGAGTCTAATGACCTTTGCTATTTGGTCGCTTTAAACACACAAACAACATGTGGTTCATATTTCTTATTTAACCCCTAAAACCCATTACTACAGTTTTCATGAAGTATAAAATTAATATCTTATGAGCACTAATGTAAAAGTTATATGTGCTTTCCTATTATCTTTCAAGGATATTCTTTCACCATCTGGAAGGCCCTTTGGTGTCTTTTCGGTCCATTTGCAACTGCTCTCCAGCATTATTTCCTTTCCATACTACAAACATATGTACAGTTAGTATCTCAATCTCAGCTATAGCCTCACTAAAATGTGCTCTTAAGAAACAGTCGCAGAACAACTGGGAACTTATATTACCTTTTTTTACCAGAAGCTATCTTACAGTGTGAGGTGCAGGGTACTCAGTATATCGTTTCCCCCCTTTCCTGTTTCAGTGTGCAGGAAGAAAGCCTGTTGATAGTTTGTATATGAGCTCTAATCTCTATAAATTTAAGTAACAATCTTGTGTGAGAAATGTCTAGACTAGGGGGGAGCAATATGCTGGTTGACTCTTCTAGGAAAGTAACAGTCAACACATTGCCATGTACAACGCCTGTCTTGTAGTGTCTATCAGAGAGAGTTTAAATTATACAGATTTAATAATGGGTAATAAAGGTCATTTTTCTATCTACTGTTGTAGGTGTGGACCTAACCGTTCCTCTTAAATTGAGATGGATTCTTTATGACAAATTTCATTAGCGAGTATACTGTATGTACTGTGACTGCACAGTTAAAATGCCTAGTTCCTTGACATATGTGCGTGGACATCACATATTATTTTACCGCTCACTTTTGAGCAATCAGTACTTTCTTTCTCAGTGGCAAGTTACCCCAGAAAATTATTCCATAAGACATTATTGAGTGGAAGACATGCAGACAGGTGGATCCTGCTCCAAAGTAGGACAAATGGTGAGAAGAAAAAATATTATACTGATATCAAATTTAAATTTTAATGGAGATCAAATCTTAATACAACATAAAATTTTCATGTACTTAGAAATATTGTTATCATGCATTCTTGTGATATTTTGTGTGTTATTGTTATCATGCATTCTTGTGATATTTTGTGTGTGTGTGTGTGGGGGGGGGGGGGGGGGGGGAAGGAGGTGTCCCACAATTTTTGCTGTTCCATGACCTCAACGAAACTAAACCTGCCACTGGCCACAACTCAAGGAATACGGTGCTTTGGTGTAGAGGAGTATGAGTTTACCAAATTTGTTATGAGAAGTCAGTGTAAGCAATGGCAGTATTCAAAATCTTTCCAACATATCGATCTCTGTACTCAATACTTTACTTACTAGATTTCATCCGATCACTTAATTACACGGATATTAGAAATGCTTATGTGGCTGATATCATTCACAATGCATCTACTCTGTTGAAAATAGTAGTTCAAAACATAGTAACTGTAACAGAATTGCTGCAGCTTCCACATCACTCAAGAGGTAGGCCTACGCAGCCCAGTGCATTACCATACTGTTTTTGGTAAGTGGTGGATTTGCCGGTAGCCATTTAATCACACTGCTTGCAGACAGATGGAGAAACACATTTTTCACTCAGAAAGAGGTGCGGCATTGCCCACCTTACAAATGAACTTAAAGTTTTCTGCATCGTTGAGACTGCATAATCCATCACACCATTTGTCACGCAGCAGTCGCCTGCTTTTTCAGCATTTCACACCTTGGTGAATATTAGATTCTAAACCACAATTAATACATCTACCGAGTACATTTAGAGACATCTCTAACAGCTTTGGTTGCCAAAACTATCTCGTATCAGATGGATGGGCTATACCCCTTTGGTATGTGACTTTCCTACAGAAATGTTATTCAAATCAGTAATGACAAACAATCCACAGCTCCAAGCATCTTTTTGGCTTGAATGTTCCACCTCAACCAATTTCAAGTCCCTGCAGGTCATTTTATTGAATAAAGACAAATAATTCCACACCTACAACAGTTTGTGAACATTGACTTTTCTCATTTTGCTGTGGCAAGAAAACAGCAAACAGGCACCTGTGATTTCCATTTAATGTACTGGAACGAAAAGCCTTTCAAAATCATTGAGATTCTTCTGATATGTAAGATTATTTCCACAATTTTTACGTGTCCAGATGCTGTCGGATGTCTGAGCCAATGTAGAAATCCTTCTCATGACCCTGAAAAATAATTTCTCCACAATAATCTACAATAACATTTGGGAGACAATTGTTACCAAAGAGAGATTTATAATTCTCACTTAGTAAGAATTGTTGTTTTTGTGGTTTAACCATGTCACGGAAAATAGCAGCAACAAAATCCGCTTACATGGTTTTTAATAGTGGGCTAGATACTTGGGCAAGCTGTCATTTAAACATAGGCCCTACTGTTACATGGTTTGGAAGGTTATTGCTTTCCGTGCATTCAATTTCTTTGTAGCGATTCACAGAACACTGAACAGCTGTGACATCAAAATTAAATCTAAAATAAGAAAATGTTGTCTTCTTTTTTTGCCAGAATTTCTGTGCAGTTGGCCCATCATTATTTTCAAATTTCTTCTGTCTTCTCTTTCCTTTTGATTCTCCTGCAACTTCTTCCAGTGAATGGGAATCATTAATTTTAAAGTACCTGAAAACAGATCGTACTTGAGTCTCCATGATCTCTATGAATTGCCCGACTTTCTGCGGGCAGGAGATCTGTAACAGTTCCAAACCGCAAAGGCACAAATGGCACATATCTCCTTAAAGTATACGTAACAAAATCTTCGAGATGAAAAGGATTCTGGGCGGTGTCAACTCCCAGAAATATTTGTTCTCTTATTTCTTCTACCTTCATTTTGAAAAGCCAGTAAAATCTACTCCATTCGTACAATGCTGATGCTGGCATAAGATGACCTGATTTGCTTTTGGGGGCATCTGTACAGTGCAGCCTTTGGTCATTAGTGTGAAACTGATTTAGCACATCCAATTCCTGCACACGTGACGCCACTGTGCTGTTCATCAAGAGTGACAAAATGTTGAAAAATGCAAAGCAGTTCTGGCCACTTTGTAGAAACCACTGTAGCCATTCCCACCATAATAAACTCCTTGTTTCGTTTCAGAAACCATTTTTTCTTGAGATGGGCTGGTATAATGTTCATGAAATGAGTAAATAAACATGGAGTGTAGCTGAACACTGGTCCTTAAAAGAGGTAATACCTGATACAATGTCCAAGTATACCTCTAAGTTCACACGATCAAATTTTTCCAAAACAGCATATTAATTAGTCCTACTCTAGTAAACTACAATCCTACAAGGAATCCGCTGAGGCAGAGGGCCAGTGCTGTTTACGGCACTTGACAGCCCACATATTGTGTACGATGCAACAACAATATTGACTGCTAATGGCAACAGGGGATGGGGCTTGAGGTATGATCCAAAGGTGTGCACGGCATGAGGATACGGAGCGTAGTTGAATTGCTTAGTAGACATGTAGCACACAAAAGTGCTACAGTGCTAGTGGTTTTGATACAAAGCAGAACAACGGCAATGATAAACAAGGCAAACATAGCATTATATCTGCAACAACAGTTGCCGAAGTTGACATTTCATCAGAAAGAAGTCCGAGGAATTTCACAGAATGAAAAAGACGCCTTATATGGTTGGAACAAAGTAACCTATTCGGAGGAAATCATGAACACCTGAAGCGGCACTTATACATGTTGAATGTACTTATCTTCTGCACTTTGACTGAGGTACCGTAGTATCACATTAAGATAATCGTTCTCATCCAAATCACGATCACAAAAAGCTTCTGATCTGGCTTTCTGCAAAACACATAATTTCCGTACATATTCCATATTATCGCTCAAAGCGAAACTTTCATCGCAGAGGTATATAATTTCGAGATATAACTGTCTTGGGGGGACATCTCAAAGAATACTTTTCATCCTTTTTCTCTGGGAACATCTGAGGGTATAGAATTTTTTTATCCTGATTTGTGTGACTTCCGATTACATTAGTTGTAGTTGTATAAACAGGGACAATTTCATTTTCAAAGACACAGTTGGACTTGAAAGTCGTACAGCTGTTATATTTGCTCTTTCCTTAGCAGACATAACTTAAATTCTGTTTGTATTGTACCTACCGTTTTTGTTGTTGAATTCCTTGAAACATACGACGCAAGATAATTTCATCTCAGTAAGCATGAGTCTAAGGGTTATTTATATATTTATTTATTCCATGTGATCTGATGGTACACAGTGTGTTGCAGATGTGGGAAAATATCAGTTAACATTGTCAACATATAGTATCCTAATGTATTATATTGCAAAGATTGGTTAAGTTTACTTCACTCCAATTGCTCAATGTTTTCAATTTAATACGTATAGCAAGATTATTGCTCTAAGTATTCATTTATAGAGTAAAAACAGTGACACAACAAATACAACTTCACAGCTTTGCGAAATTTTATGTTGTCTTCGATGGACTTCATACTAGTGGGAAGATTGTTGGACAGTTGGAGGCCCATGTGGAATGCTCCCTTTTTACACAGTTGAGTGTTTGTACATAAAACATGCAGATTTGAGTTTTTCCTAGTGATGTGTTTATGTATTTCATTATTTTTTTACCACTCTGGAGGCAGTTGGCACTATGTGGTTCCTGAAAAATTTTAGAGCCTCGAGAATGTATAGGCAAGGCAGTGTAAAGATTTCCAACTTTCTGAAGATGGGTTTGCAGGAGTCTCTGGGTTTGCTCCCAGTAATAATCCTCATTGTTGTCTTCTGGATTTTGAATGTGCTTTGGACAGTTGGAGAATTTCCCCAGAATACCACACCGTATTTTAGGTGGGCTTGTATGTAAGCGTAGTATGCGCTGGTCAATGTTTTCAGGCTAGCACATGATTTCAGTACACTCAATGCATAACAGCCAGTACCAATTCTGGCATTTACCTTTCCTGTACGTGTATTCCATTTAGGTTATCTTGAACCCACAGACCCAGGAATTTGAAAACAGTGTCAGTACCTATTGGCTGGTTATTTACAGTGACATGTGGCTGAAAGGAATTTGCATTTTGTGTTGTGCGAAAGTTCATGGAAGCTGTCTTTTTGGTGTTGATAGTTAATCTCTTGATTTTAGCCCAGTTGCTAAGTTGTCCAGTTTCCAAGTTCACAGGTTTTTGCACAGTCTCTGTATTCTCCCCTTTGAGGAGTACAGTTGTATCATCAGCAAATAATATTGTTTTGTGTGCATCTACATTCAGGCTCAAGTCATTCATATACAGGAGGAAAAGTAGAGGTCCCAATACTGAGCTCTGTGGTACACCTTGCTTTACAGTTTTATTACTCAATAGGATTTCGGTTATTGAGTTGGTTTGTCTATTAGTGTATTTCATGCTGACTCTCTGCATCTGATTGGTTAGGAATGAAGCAATCTAATTGTTTTCAGTTCCTCTGATACCATAGTGTTCTATTTTTTTTCAGCAATATTTTGTGGTCAACAGTGTCAAAAGCCTTTGACAGATCCAGAAATATGCCTGTTATGGCCTGTTTTTATCTAACAGATCTAATAGCATATTTATGCAATCATATTCTGCAGTTTCAGTAGATTTGTTGCTTCTGAACCCATGATGAGCTAAACTTAGTAAACCTTTCTTTTCAATGAAATCCATCAGTTTTTTGTACATAATTTTTTCAAAAACTTTACAAAAGCAGTATGAGATTGAGATAGGCCTGTAGTTATTCATATCTTTATTATCACCTTTTTTGATGACAGGAGATGAGGTTGTCCAAGCCACTGGGAGAGGTTTAATTTACTGGAGCTTGTTCCCATGAAAGGAGGACCAGTGGTGAGGCCAATGTGCCATTACCTGCTGACAGACGGCAACGCAGATACCATTTGAGGGATTGGAAGAACTAGCAGGCTGGGGTACGAGGACAGTAGCATTGGCAGCATCGGCAGCAGCCTTGTTTCCCATCAGATCAACATGTCCTGGAACCCACATAAACATCAAAAGTTAGAAAGTGGTGGCTTTCCTGGGGCCTTTGAACTAAAGGATGTATAATGTACAGCACACAGAGGCTCTGAGTGGCACAGAGAGAGGAGGGATGTATTGCATGGCCCTACACATGGTGAAGAGCTCTGCTGTAAATACTGAACAGTGTTCTGGAAGCTGATACCAAAATATGTCGGTGCCAGTGACAAAGGCACACTCAACACTGTGGTCAGTCTGAGAGCCATCAGCATACAGAAAGGTACTATTGCGAAGTTCCATGGGAATGTCGTGAAGCTTACGGCGATAGAGTGAAGCTGGAATATTGTCCTCATCTACATCTAGATTTATACTCCGCAAGCCACCCAACGGTGTGTGGTGGAGGGCACTTTACGTGCCACTGTCATTACCTCCCTTTCCTGTTCCAGTCACGTATGGTTCGCGGGAAGAACGACTGTCTGAAAGCCTCCGTGCGCGCTCGAATCTCTCTAATTTTACATTCGTGATCTCCTCGGGAGGTATAAGTAGGGGGAAGCAATATATTCGATACCTCATCCAGAAACGCACCCTCTCGAAACCTGGCGAGCAAGCTACACCGCGATGCAGAGCGCCTCTTTTGCAGAATCTGCCACTTGAGTTTATTAAACATCTCCGTAACGCTATCACGGTTACCAAATAACCCTGTGACGAAACGCGCCGCTCTTCTCTGGATCTTCTCTATCTCCTCCGTCAAGCCGATCTGGTACGGATCCCACACTGATGAGCAATACTCAAGTATAGGTCGAACGAGTGTTTTGTAAGCCACCTCCTTTGTTGATGGACTACATTTTCTAAGCACTCTCCCAATGAATCTCAACCTGGTACCCGCCTTACCAACAATTAATTTTATATGATCATTCCACTTCAAATCGTTCCGCACGCATACTCCCAGATATTTTACAGAAGTAACTGCTACCAGTGTTTGTTCCACTATCATATAATCATACAATAAAGGATCCTTCTTTCTATGTATTCACAATACATTACATTTGTCTATGTTAAGGGACAGTTGCCACTCCCTGCACCAAGTGCCTATCCGCTGCAGATCTTCCTGCATTTCGCTACAATTTTCTAATGCTGCAACTTCTCTGTATACTACAGCATCATCCGCGAAAAGCCGCATGGAACTTCCGACACTATCTACTAGGTCATTTATATATATTGTGACAAGCAATGGTCCCATAACACTCCCCTGTGGCATGCCAGAGGTTACTTTAATGCCTGTAGACGTCTCTCCATTGATAACAACATGCTGTGTTCTGTTTGCTAAAAACTCTTCAATCCAGCCACACAGCTGGTCTGATATTCCGTAGGCTCTTACTTTGTTTATCAGGCGACAGTGCGGAACTGTATCGAACGCCTTCCTGAAGTCAAGAAAAATAGCATCTACCTGGGAGCCTGTATCTAATATTTTCTGGGTCTCATGAACAAATAAAGCGAGTTGGGTCTCACACGATCGCTGTTTCCGGAATCCATGTTGATTCCTACACAGTAGATTCTGGGTTTCCAAAAACGACATGATACTCGAGCAAAAAACATGTTCTAAAATTCTACAACAGATCGACGTCAGAGATATAGGTCTATAGTTTTGCGCATCTGCTCGACGACCCTTCTTGAAGACTGGGACTACCTGTGCTCTTTTCCAATCATTTGGAACCCTCCGTTCCTCTAGAGACTTGCGGTACACGGCTGTTAGAAGGGGGGCAAGTTCTTTCGCGTACTCTGTGTAGAATCGAATTGGTATCCCGTCAGGTCCAGTGGACTTTCCTCTGTTGAGTGATTCCAGTTGCTTTTCTATTCCTTGGACACTTATTTCGATGTCAGCCATTTTTTCGTTTGTGCGAGGATTTAGAGAAGGAACTGTAGTGCGGTCTTCCTCTGTGAAACAGCTTTGGAAAAAGGTGTTTAGTATTTCAGCTTTACGCGTGTCATCCTCTGTTTCAATGCCATCATCATCCCGGAGTGTCTGGATATGCTGTTTCGAGCCACTTACTGATTTAACGTAAGACCAGAACTTCCTAGGATTTTCTGTCAAGTCGGTACATAGAATTTTACTTTCGAATTCACTGAACGCTTCACGCATAGCCCTCCTTACGCTAACTTTGAAATCGTTTAGCTTCTGTTTGTCTGAGAGGTTTTGGCTGCGTTTAAACTTGGTGTGAAGCTCTCTTTGCTTTCGCAGTAGTTTCCTAACTTTGTTGTTGTACCACGGTGGGTTTTTCCCGTCCATCACAGTTTTACTCGGCACGTACCTGTCTAAAACACATTTTACGATTGCCTTGAACTTTTTCGATAAACACTCAACATTGTCAGTGCCGGAACAGAAATTTTCGTTTTGATCTGTTAGGTAGTCTGAAATCTGCCTTCTATTACTCTTGCTAAACAGATAAACCTTCCTCCCTTTTTTTATATTCCTATTAACTTCCATATTCAGGGATGCTGCAACGGCCTTGTGATCACTGATTCCCTGTTCTGCACATACAGAGTCGAAAAGTTCGGGTCTGTTTGTTATCAGTAGGTCCAAGATGTTATCTCCATGAGTCGGTTCTCTGTTTAATTGCTCGAGGTAATTTTTGGATAGTGCACTCAGTATAATGTCACTCGATGCTCTGTCCCTACCACCCGTCCTAAACATCTGAGTGTCCCAGTCTATATCTGGTAAATTGAAATCTCCACCTAAGACTATAACATGCTGAGAAAATTTATGTGAAATGTATTCCAAATTTTCTCTCAGTTGTTCTGCCACTAATGCTGCTGAGTCGGGAGGTCGGTAAAAGGAGCCAATTATTAACCTAGCTCGGTTGTTGAGTGTAACCTCCACCCATAATAATTCACAGGAACTATCCACTTCTACTTCACTACAGGATAAACTACTACTAACAGCGACGAACACTCCACCACCGGTTGCATGCAATCTATCCTTTCTAAACACCGTCTGTACCTTTGTAAAAATTTCGGCAGAATTTATCTCTGGCTTCAGCCTCCTGAAGTGAATGAAGGCCAAGGTGAACACACTGCACAAAGCCAGCATGGTAGGGGTTTCACACCCATTAGGAAAGTGTCAGGTAGCATGAAGTTAAGCTACTGGACCAAGTGCCAAAAGTGAAGTCCAGGAGGTAACAGAGAGGAGGGATGCGCCTCACACTGAGGATCAAAGGAGACATCAGAGAAGGGGGCATAGGATGGGTGGCCTGGTATGATAGACAAATGACTTGTGTATCTGCTGAGGAGGAAGTCACAGTGGTTTGACAGTGATATTTTGGCAGCTTCTGCATACAGACTCTTGACCAGGCTAGTGTAAAAGGCGCCAGTGGCCAAACGGATGCCAAGATGGTGGACTGTATTGAATGAGCATAAGATGGGCAGATGTGCAGACCCATAGTCTAGTTTTGAATGGACAAGGAACCAGTACAAATGGAGGAGGGTGGTCTGATCCGTTCCCCAGGAAGTACAGCTGAGAACACACAGGACATATTGAGACACCTCATACAGCAGGCAGGCACATAAGACATGTTGGAGGACCAAGAAAGTTTCCTGTGGAGCATGAGTTGCAGGAATTTTGTAGTTTCAATGTGTGGAAGAGCAACATTCCCAAGATGTAAAGACAGTGGAAGAAACCAACTGAGCTACCAGAAATTTATACAAATGGTTTTGTTGGCAGACAAGTGAAAGCCACTGTCGATGCTCCATGTGTAAAGATGATCGAGACATTGCTGAAGATGCAGCTCAAGGAGGCAAGCCTGTGGATAACTGCAATAGATGGCAAAATCGTCAACTAAAAGAGGTCTGGAGACGCTTGGCAGGAGACAAACCATAATAGGGTTAATGGCGATAATAAATATTATAAAGCTCAGGATGGAATCCTGAGGCACACCATTTTCCTGGATGAAGGTGTCTGACAAGGCAGCCGTGCAGGATTAGCCGAGCAGTCTAATGGCGCTGCAGTCATGGACTGTGCGGCTGGTCCCAGCAGAGGTTCGAGTCCTCCCTCGGGCATGGGTGTGTGTTTGTCCGTAGGATAATTTAGGGTAAGTAGTGTGTAAGCGTAGGGACTGATGACCTTAGTAGTTAAGTCCCATAAGATTTCACACACATTTGAACATTTTATCCGGCCGCGGTAGCCGAGCGGTTCTAAGCGCATCAGTCCGGAACCGCGCGACTGCTACGGTCGCAGGTTCGAATCCTGCCTCGGGCATGGATGTGTGTGGTGTCCTTAGGTTAGTTAGGTTTAAGTAGTTCTAAGTTCTAGGGGACTGATGACCTCCGCTGTTAAGTCCCATAGTACTCAGAGCCATCTGAACCATCTGACAAGGCAGAACCCACACGTACCTTGAAAATACAGTCTGTTAAAAATTCCTGAAGGGAATGGGGCATGTGGCCACAGAGGCTCCACAGGGGGAGAATACAGAGGATACCAGTCCTCCAGCAGGAGTCATAAGCTTTCTCCAAATCAGGAAACACAGTCACAGTCAGGTATTTCAGCAAAAAAACATTTATGACATGGGCGGAGGACATGGCAAGATAGTAAACTGGAGAACAGCGTACTCATAATCCACGCTGTGCAGTGGTCAGTATATCGTGAGACTGGAGCCATCATACCTGCCAGGCACGAACTGTATGTTCCATCAGCTTGCAAACACAGCTGGTGAGAGAAATGGGGCTACAACTAGAAGAAAGGTGATTGTCTTTACTGGGCTTATGTATGGGTATGACAGTGGATTTACTCCAGCGTCTGGGAAACGTGACCTCTGCCCAGATGTGATTGTATGTGTGAAGGAGGAAATGCTCGCCCATAAGAGAAAAGTTCTGCAACATCTGAATCTGAATGTTACCCAACCCTCAGATGGAGGATCAGGATGAAGTGAGCATGATATAGCTCCAGCACAGTAAAGGTGGCATTGTAGCTCTCACCATTCTGAGAAGAGACTGGTATTCCTCAAGCCTTCTCCACTCATTTCCGATGGAGGAAGGCAGGGTGTTAGTGTGAGGAGGTTGAAATCTCCACAAATTAGTGGCCTCAGGTGTTTGAGATAGCAGTAGGGTACACAATGACATTGGCTGCTACTGTCATGCTGGAAATCAGGAAATGGACCCTGGTCCCAGAGAACTGTCGGAGGTTGGCCCACATGATGAAAGAGGGAGTGGAACTGTTGAAGGAACTAGTTAATGAAATCCAGCTACCTTTTTTGTTATCCCAAAGAATGCAATGACACTGCACACACCACTGTTTGTATTGAATGGAGTATGACATCATAGGATGATGCTTAAAAACATGGTGAGGATGTCTCCATGAACGAATAGCATTGTGGCACACCCAAGTCCAACAAGGGACCTGGACATGGTGCAATAAAGAGGAAGTGCAAGGAATGGTATGTTCTGTGGTGGTAAGGATAACATTTGTAAGATATTCTACTGGGCCATCACTACTGGGGAAATACACTTCATTTAAGGTCACCAGGGAGGAGTTAAACCTTCAGTCGGCCTTAGAAAGCTGCCTTTTGGGTGTGGACATAGGTGGGATAGAATTCAACACACCAACAGCACACAGGAAATGGTTGCTCAGGTACATGTCAGAGAGAATGGACCATTTGAGATGACAGGAAGCTGCGCAGTGGAGATTGAGAGGTCCAAATGGGAATAGGTAGGCGTGGTGTCTGAAAGGAACATGCATGCTCCTATGTTAAGGCAGATGAGGTGAAGTTGACTGAGAAGGTCAGTCATCAGGCCACTTGGGACTACCCCAAAGGAGATGGTGCACATTAAAGTCAATGAGCAGCACAAATGGGTGAGGGAGTTGCCCAATAAGTTGGAAGAAGTCTGCCCTGATGACACTGAATGATGGAGGGATGTAAAAGACACAAAGGGAAAACATGAAGTGAGGAAGGAAAATGTGGACTGCAACAAGTTGAAGCAGGTTAATCAGGGAGATGGGTTGACTATGAATGTTATCCCGGATGAGCAGCATGACTCCCCATGAGTTGGAATGCCATCAAGGGGAAAGTCAAAGTAGACAAGAAAGAAATGCGGGATGTGAAAGCTATCATGATGACCCCATTTTGCTTCTTGGAGGCAGAGAACACATGGATGCTGCATTTCTAAGAGCAGCCACAAGTCCTCTTCATTGGATTGAAGGCCACAAACATTCCATTGGAGGAGAGTCATGATAAGGAAAGGGGAGGGGAGAAAATGAAGGGGTGTCATATTGGCTGCTGCCGAGTGCCAGCCTTCAATGGCTCACTGCTACATGGCACAGAGACTAGAGGATCCAGCTCCATGAGGTCTATAGACATGTTGGTATTCTCCTTCTGTCAGTATTCAGAGTCCAGGGCAAAAACATGTTGGCAGTGCGCGACACGTAGGTCGGCTGGGCGAGTGTTTCATGTGGTGACACCATCAAAGAGGATCTCCGAGATGGTGAAGTAGATGACCATATGTACAGCTGGAGGAGGATTAGACGAGGATGCTACCATGACACTGGGAGATATTACAACCGTGGTGCTGAATACTGTGTCACATGTTTGCATGGCCATGTCCTTCATGGAGCAAGAAGCAGCAAGAACAGTACTGTAAGTGGTGGATGGTAGAACATAGAGTTTACAACTAGCAAACAACTTGCAAACAACAGGGAAAGGCACTTTTTCCTTCACCTGGATCTCCTGGACAAACCACTCATTGAGATACATGGGAAAATCTTGGGAGGAGGTGGCATGATCACCATTGCAGTTGATACAGTGGGGAGAAGAAGGTGGACAATTGCCCTCATGAGTATCCCTACCACAGGTTACACATTTGGCCGGTTGTCGTCAGGACATGCAACTGTGGTTGTAACAATGACACTGGTAGCAGTGTCTGGTTTGAAATGTACAAACTTGCTTTGATCTTTGATGGAAGCACCACTCTATCAGAAGTCACAGAGAGACTGTGTGTGGGCACTTAGGATGCAACTACCTTTTTCATCGCCCAATGGACTGCAACAACACTCTGATCAGAGAGTTATGTCTGTATTTCTGCCTTGGTCAGGCCATCGAGCAGCCTAAGGTAAGTAACACCATGGAAAGAATTCACCGTTTGATGAGCCTTGACATGAACAGGATAGCCATGGATGAGTGAAGCTGCAAGCTGTTATTGTGCTTGAGAATCAGAAATAGTCTCCCAAAGCAAAGCGACATTGCGTAAACGAGAACAGGATTGCACAGTGCCAGCAACTGCATCAATGGATTTACCACAGCAATGGACTGACTGTCTTCACTATGTAAAATCACAAGGAACCATCATGCACAGCCAGGAGAGCCTTTGAATTGTAGACCTTATTCAGTTTACATTAGTAGACATTGGCTATGAATCCCCCACGATTGCCAGCATGTCCGATGGCACGCTCCGTCCAACTAGGGGGCCCTCTCTCACAGAGGGGGGCTCACTCACCTTAGTTCACACCTCCTGAACACCTGACAGAGGGACCAAATTGCAATTTGGGAAGGTGACAACTTAGGCAATCACCCCTCCCTGGGCTTGGCCTGTACCAGGGGTATGTGCAAACCTCACCTGTCAACATGGGGTGGGAAATATGCATTACCCAGTCATCTGTTTTGTTTCAGATGTGTGAGTTGGCCTTCAGGAGCGCACAGGGAGGAAGAAGAAGAAGAAGAAGAAGAAGAGGAACCTCAAATGCTGAAGCACAGGAAGGGCAGGAGGAGGGGAATGAAGAAAAAAAAAAAGGAATCAAAAACAGCGGAGAGACTGTTCTAATATCAGATACTGAAAATGCACAACACATTTCCAAAAACATTCCAGACATGTAGAGGCAAAAAAAGTTGCAAGAGGTAGACATACAGCACGGACAGGAAATGATGCTGCAATGGTTTGTACTTTCAGAACAACAGTAGGACCACACTAAACATAAAACATGGTAGAGTTCACCCTTTGTAGTGTAAAACAGCACTCATGATGCTTACTGCATCTTGTAGAGGTTCATTTTTACTTCTAAAGCAATGTTTAAATGACACGATCTTCAGCCACTGTAGAACAATGTGTCATCAGTTTCTGACTTTTGGTGCAATATGTGGCCTACGATTAGCAATATTTCCTTTTCAACTGTCAAAACTACTATATGTTAAATGATTTTTCCATTGGGGCACATAGGATCAATGAAACATAACAGTAAAGTGCTGACAGCCTACAACTGCATGAAATCTTGCAACTGCATAAACCTTTTGGCACACATGAATCTTCTTCAGGTTTGAGTCCACGGCAATTTTTGTCCTACATATGAATCTACTATGAAGTGGTCCCTCACTTCCAATAGAAAATACAATGACCTCGAGTATCCAAAAGCAAGCATCATGTTTGTGTCACCTCTAACCGCACTAGCCACCAACACGTCCTTATTCTTCCACCAACAATGTAAGGAAAAGGATAGATTGCTACTCACTGTAAAGATAACATGTTGAACTGTGGACCAGGACAACAAAAAGAGTTTACATTTTCAGCTTTCAGTCAAAGCCTTCTCCAGTAAAAGGTGCCTGTCATGTGTGTGTGTGGTGTATTTGCTTGTGTGTGTTTCCTTTTCAGAAGATGGCTTTGTTGTGCCTATATGCAACTCAATATGTCATCTTTATGGTTAGCAGCAGTCTGTCCTTTACCTTATATTGTTGATATTACAACCTGGAGTTTCCATTGTTTGCTTATTGTTCCACCCACATGTGATGGTTGTAGTGTAATCAACAAGAAATAGTAATCCACAAACTTCAGAAGATTCAGGTTGTTCTGTTGAGGATAACATGACAAAGCAAAGATAAACATTATTTGAATCAGGGTGGTATTGACAGTGAAACAGTGATTACAGTCATACTTTTTACATATATTGTCTCCCAGAAACATCAAAGGAAGTATCAAGTGACAGCCATGTCTCAAGGTATGTATGATTCAACCAAAGCTCGGTCTAAATATATTTGTTGCATATTTGGGAAACCAGGTCATGTTAGTGCACAATGCTCAGTTAAATTGTCCCAAAAGCATAAAAATAACAATTCTGCAATTGTAGCAAAAAATGTGCAAGAGATAGGTGGAAGTGAAAATAATTTTTCTTTCTCAGCTGTTACTGGTGGTTTTGCAGATAGCAAAGTAGAGTCGTTTCTGAACTTGTGGCAACAGAACATTTAATTAATGAATCTGTTCCTATGATGCATGTAAAAGAACTGGAAAATCCAATAGAACAAAGGTTGCCAAAACAGATACAATTTTGTTTGCCAGAAATGTTGTAGTAGTTGATAGTGAAGGCATTTATCTGGAAATAAATTTGAAATAAAAATAAAAGATGTTCTTACAGTGTCATGTTTTCTAAATAATTTGGCAGTGTGTAAACTAGAGATGACTGGACACTACATTGCTTTGGAAAATTCAGTGTATTCAATTCAAAAGGGTAATAAAGTTGTAGCTCAAAGAAGAGTTTCAGGCATGTATACCCTTTTGTTCAAACATACTAAGAGATCTATTTGGCATCGCTGTGTTTCTGACCGAGGTGTAGAGCTGTGGCATATGTGCTTAGGGCACTTGAACCTTGAAAATCTAAAGAAACTTAATTATCTAGCATTGGGAATGGACCGAGCATTATCGTAAAGTTTTATAAACCCATAAACAAATGTTTGACCTTCACGGATGGTAAACAGACATAATTACCACATATTCAGTCTCGTGTTTGAGCCAGACAACCATTTGGATGAATACGTAATAATGTGCTTGGTCCTATAACGATTGTTTCTTTTGATGGAAATAAATAAATAGTGACTTTCACTGATGACTGTACTCACTTTACAACAGATTACTCTCTTCAGCCAAGCCTGAGGTGTTTCATTACTTTAAAGTATACTATGGGATGGCTACTGCTCATTTTAAGAAGAAGATCAGCAGGTTTAGATGTGACAGTGGTTGTGAAAACATTTCAAATGAAATGATGAAATTCTTTGAAGGAATCGAGGTGCAGCTCTAGTTAACCATAAGGCACACACCTCAGCAAACTGGAGTGGCAGAATGACGTATCATATTATCATTGAAAAGTTTCATTGGATGCAAACTTGGAAAGCAATTTTGGTCATAAACGGTACTGCCAATTGTTTCTATCATTACCTGCATTCCAACCTCAGCTATACACGGAGAAATTCCAGCAATGCTATGGTATGGAAGGAAGCCAAATTTGAAGGAACTGTGTGTGTCTGGGTGTGATGCATACTTGCACATTCCAAAGGAACTAGGGGCTTGTAACTTTCGCACCAGGTGATTAGAATATTTAATGATGAGATATTGTCCAAATGGTTACAGATTATAGTGTCCCATACAATACAAGATTGCATTTGTAATGATGTAATTTTTGAAGAAGGTAATTTTCTATTTGAGGGTCAAAGTAGTGGTGACTGGATCTTTAAGGAGACTTTTCAAATGGACAACATAACACAGAATATAGCAGATGACAATACCATCAGAATGAAACTAACCCTGAGGAATCTGAACAAACTGTTGAAGATAACTCAGAGCCCTTCACTTCAGAAGAGGTGAAGAAAGTAGGAGCCACTGCTGAAAAGCAGTAGAACAACAAGAAAACCTAGATACTTTGATGATTATGTGGTATTAGCATTGAATGCAGAAGCATTTGTGAATAACTTATCTCAGAAGTCTGAAGATGTGAAGTGTCACCATGATAAAGAAGAATGGACAAAAACAATAAAGGAAGACCTGGACTCTGTCATCTAATGGAACTGCACCACTTCCAGCAAATAAGAGAGTCATTAACAGTATGTGGGTGTTCAAAGTAGAAAGAGATGCATCTGAAAATACTGAAAAATATAAGGCACCTTCAGTTATTAAAGGTTGTGTTCAGGTAAAAAGACAAGACAATGAGGAGACATATGCTCCGGTTACTTGACTCACAACAGTGAGAACTTTTGTTAGTCTGGTGAATGAAAATGATTTATTTATGGAACAAATGGCTGTACAAAAAGCATTCCTGCATGAAGAACTGACTGAAGAAACTTATACAAAAGTTCCACAAGTTGTAAAGAGTAAGGAAGGACTTGTATGCAAACTCAACAATGTTTTATATGGGCAGAAGCAGGAATCAAGAACTTAGAACTTTAAATTTGACAGTTTAATGAAGGAAATCAGGATTCGAAAATCTGAAGTTGATAGCTGTCTCTCTGTTAAAAACACTGATGGTTATAATACTTATTTGCTACTGTATGTAGATTATATTCGAATTGCTGGAAAATCATTGATACTAAGAAGTAGTAAAAATTACATATATTAAAGGAACACGTGACATTCATCTGTGTCACAAAAAGGGAAATTCAAGTGTTCATCTCTCACTGGGCAAGTGAAGACGATTGAATATCTACAACAGCATACATAGTCCAGGTATTTCGAAATACTGTTTGTTGGACTAAAAGGATGCAGGAGCATAACATATTGCTTCAGCAACAGCTACACAGACACCCTGTGGCTGACGAATCTTCTTGAAGAATTTAAAATATTTATGAAAACTGAACACTGTATCATGCATGTCTATTACAGAAATGGGAACTTGGAGGGTTGAGGCATATGAATATTAAATTCGATCTCATACATCAGCTGCTTCACGAAAGACATCTGAATTTTCAACACATCAGCTATGAGGAATGAGACACAGATATTCAACAAAAGCTAATATGAGTGCACAGTTCAATAGACCATGTCCAAAGATGGGATTAGTGAGATTTGCAGATACTTAATGGAAGTATCAAATTGAGGTGAGGGGTGTTGAAGTAATGATTGTTAAATAATCATACTTGGAACTTTTCTTCTTTTTTTGTGTGTGCTTTTCTGTGTTTTCTCACCCCATGATTGTTATAGCAGTAACTAATAAACTGATATTATGTATCTACATACCCGGTAATTCCTAGCATTAATGACACACATTTCATCCCCAGTTGTATATACACTAGTGATGCACAATTAAAGTATCAATCAATGTTTTTTTTATATCAACAGCCTTTCAGATATTCACCAGATTTACAGAGGGCATAAATTCAAAAGTTTTTGCAAGAGTTATGGAAAAAACCCACCCTACACTGCAAACACACTATACACAAGGTTTTAATACCTTCCACCATACAACATCAAGTTAGGCCTACATATACAAAATACTGTATTAAAGCTCATGGCGAATATTCGATTGTGAGGATATGAATTCTCATATATTTTTCACTAACGCATGATGTTTACACTGCTGCAGACGTTAATTTTCACCAGGCATTTAACCAATTCCACATTACAATATCAACAAGCAAACACAAAACATTAAATAGCTCTGAATATCATGGCTTTTTGGGCATAAAAGGAGGCAGCAAACAAAGTTTCACTATTTGCCGAACGGGTACGAATTGTACCTTTTGCAACTCCCAGCCGTTTCGTAACTAATATTACTTTTATGCCTCCGATCACACAATAAAAGTTTTGTTAACGCAAAAAATTAATTTACAGTCGATTCACGCTGTACGGTATCGTTGGTTGATGGTAGCTCAATTCTCATTGGTTGACGGCACTGTTGAGGCTTAACTTTCTAATGGTATGTATTTTAGGTTGAGGAAATATGTGGGTGTAGGGATTGCTAGCTCAGCAGTTCTACAAGCAGGGCTACCCCAGTCTGGATGGGGCGCTGGTAAGGAGGGTGGAGGGGTGGGGTGGGGGGGGCGGGTAATTCGGAAAAACTGGTAGTTGTACATTACTCTAAAATAAAATAAACTGCATCACAATAAAATACCTAATTCTGATATTGTGTGTTTTTCCGTTAATTGTTACTGTTGGTTCATGACTTTTTATTTATTTATTTATTCCATTTGATCTGATGATACACAGTGTGTTACAGATGTCGAAAAATATCAGTTAACATTGTTAACATATATTAGCTTACAGTATCCTAATGTATTATATTGGTTAAGTTTACTTCACTCCAGTGCTCAATGTTTTCAGTTTAACATAAATAGCAAGATTGGGTATTCATTTACAGAGTAAAATCAGCTACACAACTAATATGACTTCACAGCTTAGCTAAATTTTATGTTGTCTTCGATGGAATTAATACTAGTGTGAAGATTATTGAACAGTTGGAGGTCCATGTGGAAAGATTCCTTTTTACACAGTTGGTGTTTGTACATAAAACATGCAGATTTGAGTTTTTCCTAGTGTTGTGTTTATGTATTTCATTATTTTTTACCACTCTGGAGGCAGTTGGCACTATGTGGTTTCTGAAAAATTTTAGAGTCTCGAGAATGTATAGGCAAGGCAGTATAAGGATTTCCAACTTTCCGAAGATGTGTTTGCAGGAGTCTCTGGGTTTGCTCTCTTCTGGATTTTGAATGTGCTTAGGGCAGTTGGAGAATTTCCCCAAAATATCACACCATATTTTAGGTGGGCTTGTATGTAAGCATAGTACACCTTGGTTAGTGTTTTCAGGCTAGCACATGATTTCAGTACACTCAGTGCATAACAGCCAGTACTAATTCTGGCATTTACCTTTCCTGTTTGTGTATTCCATTTAGGTTATCTTCAACCCAAAGAACCAGGAATTTGAAAATAGTGTCAGTACCTATTGGCTGGTTATTTACAGTGACATGTGGCTGAAAGGAATTTGCATTTTGTGTTGTGCGAAAATTCATGGAAGCTGTCTTTTTGGTGTTGATAGTTAATCTCTTGATTTTAGCCCAGTTGCTAAGTTGTCCAGTTTCCAAGTTCACAGGTTTTTGCACAGTCTCTGTATTCTCCCCTTTGAGGAGTACAGTTGTATCATCAGCAAATATTATTGTTTTGTGTGCATCTACATTCAGGCTCAAGTCATTCATATACAGGAGGAAAAGTAGAGGTCCCAATACTGAGCCCTGTGGTACACCTTGCTTTACAGTTTTATTACTCAATAGGATTTCGGTTATTGAGTTGGTTTGTCTATTAGTGTATTTCATGCTGACTCTCTGCATCTGATTGGTTAGGAATGAAGCAATCCAATTGTTTTGGATTTCTCCGATACCATAGTGTTCTATTTTTTTTAGCAATATTTTGTGGTCAATAGTGTCAAAAGCCTTTGACAGATCCAGAAATATGCCTGTTATAGCCTGTTTTTATCTAACAGATCTAATAGTATATTTATGCAATCATATTCTGCAGTTTCAGTTGATTTGTTGCTTCTGAACCCATGTTGAGCTAAACTTAGTAAACCTTTCTTTTCAATGAAATCCATCAGTTTTTTGTACATATTTTTTTCAAAAACTTTACAAAAGCAGTATGGGATTGAGATAGGCCTGTAGTTATTCATACCGTTATTATTACCTTTTTTGAAGACAGGAATTAGGCCTACTTTAGAAAGTTTCAGAGCTTCAGGGAAAGTACCTGCCTGGAAAGAACAGTCACGGAGATGAGTTAATGGTTCAGTAATTGTGTGTACACAATTTTTGATGACCGTTACGGGGATAACATTAATTCCAGCTAAATATGCCTTTTTTAACTCTCTGAGGACTTTTGAAACATCATTTTCAGTGACTTTGGTAATGAAAATTGACTCTGCACATGTGTGATATTTTTGGTTTGCTGGTCGGTAGTTTGTGTTAGGATTATTTTTGACTAATTTTCCAGCTATGCTTGCTAAGAATTTGTTGAGAGTTAACCACAACTAAGGGATTAGATATAGATTCATTGTTGAGTTTGATTTCTATGTTCTTGTTTGTAGCTTTGTTTTCCCCTCTTTCCCTTTTTATAATATTCCACATTGCTTTTACTTTATTGCTGGATTTGTCAATGTACTCATCATTTTGCATCCTTTTTGCCTGTCTCTTCTTATGATACGTGCATAGTTTTTATAGTATTCTGTTAGTTGAGGGTAGTCACTACTTTGTTTACATAACATGTGGCGTATTCTTTTATGTTTGTAAGAGATTTTTATAGCTGGTGTAATACAAGTCTTGTTTTCCTTACTATTATTTATTCTTACTGGTTTTTGTGGAAAAGCCTCTTCAAAGTGGTGGATCATTGTGTCAAGAAATATGTTGAATTTCATGTTGACATCATTGGCTTTGTACATCGTTGTCCACTTGTCTTTACTAAGGAGGGCATTTAGCTTGTTCAAGTTTTCTTGAGTGAAAAACCTTCGTAAAGTTTTAGGTGGGACTGGGTTTGAGGTATCTTTGCTAACATCGACCTTTAGAATGACAGCTCGGTGGTCGCTGAATCCTGCATTGTAAAGGCCTACTTCTAATGTTGGGTTAAGTTTATTCCTATTTGCAAAAATTTGATCTAGAGGTGTCTTGGATGTGGGTGTTATTCTAGTGGACTCATTTACAAGGCCATGCAGATTATAAGTTTTTGCAATGTTAATCAATGTCTCCCTGTTTCTGTTGTGGGTGAGAAAGTCTATATTAAAGTCACCACATATAATTACATCCTGTTTCCACTGACTTATTTTGGATAGAAACAAGACCATTTGTAACACAAAATCATTAATAGTACTGGAGGGGGGACGGTAAATTGTAGCTACAATTAGATTTAGATCTGTAAGCTTTATGGCTGCACATTCAAAGAACATCTCTGTTCCTATTTCCTTTAGGGTAGGAAGTGGGCTGTATTCAATGTGTTGTTTTATGAAGATAGCAACCCTACCATGTCCATCATCTGATCTGGAGTAGTGTTCACACAATATGAAATTTGATAGTGAGATTAACTGAGGACCAAACTGTGATTCAGACCACTTTGTGATAAAATCAGTCTTGAGAGAGAAACTGTCACTAACAAATGGCAACAGAATGGGGAAGATGATGAAATGGAATGCAGACAAACTGAACATCCCTGATGAAGTAAAAAAAATACCAAGTAACACTAAGCAGAAAGTTGAGCAATGAAGAGACCACAGTAGGAGTAGATGAAACGTGGAACAGGTTTGAAAAAGCCATTAAGGATGCTGCAGAGGAAATAATAGGCATAAGACGGAACAGAAAAACCCAGGAATGGTTTGATGAAGATTGCAGGTCAGCAATAGAGGAAAACAACAGGGCAAGAACAAAACTACTACAGAGAGAAACCAGAAATAATGTGGAACAATATAGAGAATTAAGGAGAAGAGCTAACAGACTGTGCAAGGGAAAGGAAAGAGAGTGGAATAAGAAGAAATTTCAAGAACTAGAAGAACTAAAGGAACAGGGTGAAATAAGAAAGTACTATCATGCCATAGGCAAAATGACGAATAGACTCCAACCAAAAACAATGGCCTGTTCCAGTAAAGATGGGAAAATGGTAAGGGAGGAAGAATAGATACTGGGAAGATGGGCAGAGTATTTCAAAGATAAACTAAGCACCAGCCAAGAAGATGAAGAGACAGCCACACAGGAGGGAAGAGTGGAGCTGGAAGTAGACAATGAAACCAATGAGGCAAGGAAGCCAACACTACAAGAGGTCTCCCAGGCTGTGCACAAGTCAAAAAACAATCGAGCCCCTGGGGAAGACAGCATAATTGCTGAATTAATAAAAACTGGTGGTGAAGCTGTAATAAAGGAACTGCACACATTAATATCAGATACATGGGAAACAGAAACTATGCCAGATAATTGGAAAATTGGAATAATAGTCCCCATTTATAAGACAGGGGACCGAACAGCATATGAAAACTATAGAGGTGTAACTCTCCTAAATACAACTTATAAGATCTTCACAAGTATATTAAAGGAAAGGATACAGAAGTGTGCAGAAGGCATACTAGGGGAATATCAGTGTGGCTTTCGACCAGGCAGAGGAGCAACTGATCAAATATTTGTGATAAGACAAATGATGGAAAGTTCTATGAATATGATATAGATCTGCATTTCCTATTCATCGATTGCAAACAAGCCTTTGACAGAGTAAATCGGCAAGAACTATACAGAGTACTGAAAGAAGTTGGTATATGTGCTAAATTAATAAGATTAATCAGAATGACAATGCCAATGACAGAGACAAGAGCAAAAGTAAAGTCCTTAGCAGAACAAGTGAAAGCTTTGACTTTAATAAAGGTGTGAAGCAAGGCGTAGTCTCTCCACTGTGCTATTCAATATAGACCTGCATAGTGTGGTACATAAAATCAACAAAAGAGGCACCATATTTATGAAAACTAGGCAGATATGTGCATATGCTGATGACATTGCTACAGTGGGAAGAAATACCAATAGGCCTACACTCCTAGAAACATACCAGGCAATGGAAACAGAAGCCTTAAAAATTGGCCTCATAGTAAATGAAAACAAAACAAAATATATGGTAATGTCACAATCTGAGGCCAGAAGAACCCCTAAAAACCTAAACATCAATGGGAAATGATTCAATGGAGTGTCCTCTTTTAACTGCTTGGGAGCCCTAATAACAAATGATAACAGTATTGGAAAGGCTATAAGGGAAAGAATACAAGCAGGAAACAGAACTTACTTTGCAAATATGCAGCTTTTCAAAAACAGCCTTGTTACAAGAAAAACTAAACTGCTAATATACAATTCCCTAGTCCGTCCAGTTATCACACACGGCTCAGAGGTATGGAAATTGACAGAACATGATAAAAAATGCACTAAGAAGCACTGAGCGGAAAATACTACGCAAAATCTATGGGCCAATAATGGAGGAAGAAGGCTGGAGAAAACGCTACAATGCCGAATTACAAGAGTTAATACATGGCAGGGACATAGTAAAATTTGTCAAATCACAGAGAATACGATGGCTAGGACACTTGGATAGAATGGCAGAAGATAGAATTCCAAGGAAAATGATTAAAGGTATGATCCATTCAGTTAGGCGAAAAGGGAGACCTAGAAGAAGATGGGTTGACGAGGTAATAATGGATATCACCAATATGGGAGTCCGGGGGTGGAAAAGTGCAGCAAATATCCGAGAAGTGTGGGGGAAGATTGTTGAAGAAGCCAAGGCTCACCAAGGGCTGTAGTGCTACTGAAGAAGAAGAAGGAGATTAACTCAACTACATCAGTGCAGAGCCAGTGCTCTGCTAGGCATACTACTGATATATCACTGAGTTTACTGGACAGCAAAATGTGTAAGTCATCAGTTTTGTTGCTTAAGGATTGGTCATTGTGACAATAGATTTTCAGGTCAGTGTGGGGTTTACTCAGGGGGCTCGAAGTCATATTTACTGTGTCACTGACCTTCAGTTTAAATTGTGCTGTATTCCAGATATGTTGACTTCCGAGCAGTTGTGCTGGCTCTGTTGGTCGTCCTTGGCAGAGGGCTCATTTTCCAGGTGGTCCTGGAAACTATCCACATGCATATCACACTGCTGAGGCGTCACATTGTCATTTTGGAGGGCTGTCTCGATAATGTTCACCATCACATTATGGATCGTTTCAGGTTCCTGACCTTTTTTAAGGGGTCAGGGAGTTTGTGTGTCGTCTCTGTGACTTCGTGACCCATTTGTCTAGTGTAGTTTGCATTGGATGGCCACTATTACTCTTTTTATTTCCCATCTTGTTTGTCTTGATCCAATTGCTTATAAGCATCTGTTTATGGTTTCTGACTTTTGGTTTCTTATTGTCTCCCATAATTGTCAGGAATGTCAGTCTATTGCAGATAATCTCCTTTCCACATTTGTTTAGGTGGAAACCATGTGTTCTGAAGTGGTTTCTGGCTAGTCTCTCTATTTCAAAGTTCACAGCAATTCTTTTTTGTAGGCATGTTTTGATAATTCAGTGCTTGTAACAGGTTAATGTATATTTCAAGATTTAATTGTGCATGGAAATGCTGGCTGCAATTATTACAGTATTACAAGAACATAAATAGATTTTGTACGAAAGAAGGGCTCACACAGCTCGTGCCAACAACAATTAAAGTAGACGAAAAATTTCTGCACTGCTAATGCCGAAGCGGCGACTCCTTAAAATCGGATGCAGATGAATGACAGTACCGTAATTTCAGAGTCATAGATTCAATGGGAGATAATAACAAGTGGTAAATATAAATGAAATTAAAGTTAATAACAAAGTCTGTTGCCCACAGATGTTGCGTACGTTCCCACGAAAGTGAATACTGAAACGAAGAACTTTCGCCTATCTACCATTCGGCGCATGTCTGACGTTTGCATGGCAGATGGCACTCACTGGAGTCTGGACCTAACTATAGTCCGTGAGACGAGTGATTGGTACTGACAGTTCCGGCGGGCAGACGGCGCTGTTGCCGAACGTGGCTCACAGCACGCGGCGCCCTGTCTGCTACACGCATTCTCTAGCAGCAGAAATAAAAGCGAGACAAAATACAAATCGTATGGGTACGCGTGAATTTATTTAAAGTTGATGCTTGAAATATATTAACTCGAAAACTGATAAGAGCTATTTAGTACAAGTATCTAAGATGCTGAAACATAATAAAGTTATTTGTTAAACTTCACAACTGAAATGAAAACTATTTTCGCTAGTTGTTGAACATTAGCAGTTTTGGTTTCCATTGTTAAGTATTAGCATTATTAATTTGTTCTATTACAAGCTACAGAATAATTGGTCAGTGTATTAAGAGTTATAATCTGAAGAAAGTACTCACAATATGATGATCTGGTTGTAGATCGATAGCAAACTCCCTCCTTACATTCCTGAATACGTTGTAGTTACTGTAATGGAAAAACACCACTCACATCACTGTCAGAATCTGATTTGACATTGTCTTCCTCAGCACTACTCGAACTATCACTGCTCTCTCCCAGATGTATAATTAAATTTTCGATGCATTCTTCCACAACCCCTTCGGTTTTGGCCGCCTCTCTGATGGCACTTGCAGTGCTGTTTACAATTTTAGCCCCGCTCAAAGTCAGGCCGTCATTGGTTGCCTGCCTGAGGTCGCTAGGCAACGGAAAGACGGTACCGAGCTGTCAATACCAAAGACTCGTCTCCCAGACTATAGCCACGCCATCTCTTTAACCGGGCTGGCGGCAAAGTACTTCGCTGTATAACCGCTGTGCAGCGCCACCATTACTTCTCAGCTATGACACAGAAAATAAAAATCGGCAAGCTTACGCAGCATAACTACATGTGTTACCTCATAAGAAATTGCTTACAATCAAAATTAGTAAGCGTATCAGCTCCCTTAAGAACGTATATAATTATCACCGAGTGCAGAAAAAAAAATTGTACCCATTTAAGTATCGTAAAGGATTGTTTTTATAGGTCGTAGATGGTGGCGCAAAGTTACGACAGTGAATTTTCTGAGTTGAGCAATCACTTCTCAATTTTTGGAGGCCTCGGATCGTATGTGATCTGCGGCCATAATGGAAATATAAATATGGTGTTTGTCATGGAGATCAATAGCGTTACTCATCTGCAGCGTTGCCATTTCCGTCTTTGTGATGGTGTTTTCTATTCGTTAATGGAGGAAACAATTGACAGGAATGGGGGAAAGAAATACAGTAGAAGAAGAATGGGTAGCTTTGAGGGATGAAGTAGTGAAGGCAGCAGAGGATCAAGTAGGTAAAAAGACGAGGGCTAGTAGAAATCCTTGGGTAACAGAAGAAATATTGAATTTAATTGATGAAAGGAGAAAATATAAAAATGCAGTAAATGAAGCAGGCAAAAAGGAATACAAACGTCTCAAAAATGAGATCGACAGGAAGTGCAAAATGGCTAAGCAGGGATGGCTAGAGGACAAATGTAAGGATGTAGAGGCTTATCTTACTAGGGGTAAGATAGATACTGCCTACAGGAAAATTAAAGAGACCTTTGGAGATAAGAGAACCACTTGTATGAACATCAAGAGCTCAGATGGAAACCCAGTTCTAAGCAAAGAAGGGAAAGCAGAAAGGTGGAAGGAGTATATAGAGGGTCTATACAAGGGCGATGTACTTGAGGACAATATTATGGAAATGGAAGAGGATGTAGATGAAGATGAAATGGGAGATACGATACTGCGTGAAGAGTTAAGAGTTTGACAGTTTGACCTGAGTCGAAACAAGGCCCCCGGAGTAGACAACATTCCATTGGAACTACTGACGGCCTTGGGAGAGCCAGTCCTGACAAAACTCTACCATCTGGTGAGCAAAATGTATGAAACAGGAGAATACCCTCAGACTTCAAGAAGAATATCATAATTCCAATCCCAAAGAAAAAAGGTGTTGACAGATGTGAGAATTACCGAACAATCAGTTTAATAAGCCACAGCTGCAAAATACTAACACGAATTCTTTACAGACGAATGGAAAAACTAGTAGAAGCCGACCTCGGGGAAGATCAGTTTGGATTCCGTAGAAATACTGGGACACGTGAGGCAATAATGACCTTACGACTTATCTTAGAAGAAAGATTAAGGAAAGGCAAACCTACGTTTCTAGCATTTGTAGACTTAGAGAAAGCTTTTGACAATGTTCACTGGAATACTCTCTTTCAAATTGTAAAGGTGGCAGGGGTAAAATACAGGGAGCGAAAGGCTATTTACAATTTGTACAGAAACCAGATGGCAGTCATAAGAGTCGAGGGACATGAAAGGGAAGCAGTGGTTGGGAAGGGAGTAAGACAGGGTTGTAGCCTCTCCCCGATGTTATTCAATGTGTATATTGAGCAAGCAGTAAAGGAAACAAAAGAAAAATTCGGAGTAGGTATTAAAATCCATGGAGAAGAAATAAAAACTTTGAGGTTCGCCGATGACATTGTAATTCTGTCAGAGACAGCAAAGGACTTGGAAGAGCAGTTGAATGGAATGGATGGTGTCTTGAAGGGAGGATATAAGATGAACATCAACAAAAGCAAAACGAGGATAATGGAATGTAGTCGAATTAAGTCGGGTGATGTTGAGGGTATTCGATTAGGAAATGAGACACTTAAAGTAGTAAAGGAGTTTTGCTATTTGGGGAGCAAAATAACTGATGATGGCCGAAGTAGAGAGGATATAAAATGTAGACTGGCAATGGCAAGGAAAGCGTTTCTGAAGAAGAGAAATTTGTTAACATCGAGTATAGATTTAAGTGTCAGGAAGTCTTTTCTGAAAGTATTTGTATGGAGTGTAGCCATGTATGGAAGTGAAACATGGACGATAAATAGTTTGGACAAGAAGAGAATAGAAGCTTTCGAAATGTGGTGCTACAGAAGAATGCTGAAGATTAGATGGGTAGATCACATAACTAATGAGGAGGTACTGAACAGGATTGGGGAGAAGAGGAGTTTGTGGCGCAACTTGACCAGAAGAAGGGATCGGTTGGTAGGACATGTTATGAGGCATCAAGGGATCACCAATTTAGTATTGGAGGGCAGCGTGGAGGGTAAAAATCGTAGGGGGAGACCAAGAGATGCATACACTAAGCAGATTCAGAAGGATGTAGGTTGCAGTAGGTACTGGGAGATGAAGAAGCTTGCACAGGATAGAGTAGCATGGAGAGCTGCATCAAACCAGTCTCAGGACTGAAGACCACAACAACAACAACAATGGTGGTTTTAAGAAGTGCTTGATCGCAGTTAACGAATTCGCGTCTTGCATCCCTCTGTTAATGCTAACTGCCATTTACCAACGTAAATTAATCGCAAGTAACAACTAGAGGCACTTGCAAGTACAATACTAATTATCTGCTAACTGGTATTTCTGGCCAGGTGAACAATGCCAGTGCAACCAAATGATATGTTTTCGCCTGTAAATACAACTATTAGTACTTGTCAGTATCTAAGATTAACGTCTTCCGTTACCAAAGGGGCAAAAAGTTACATGAGATCGTGTTGTTTATATTTGCAACTATTCTTCCTCATTTGTTACATGATATACAAAAGTTACGCTTGTGCACAGAAAAAAATTCTCTGAACAAAACAGTCAGAAGTAATTATGTTTTACATTTCTTTTTTTTCCTTTATTGTTATTTCATACCCCTGCTCATGCGGGCAGATGTGGGCTGGCAGCAGCACAATTCACCTCTCTTCAGCCAAGAGACTACATAAAACAACACAGGAGTAACGGTACGTACGTAAACTATGGAGATAAAAGATGAAGTTTCCACATGAAAAGGGGGAACAAAGGGCGTTAAAATTTACAAAACAGGGGTAGTTTCACGAGGCATGTTTATATAAAATCCACATATAATTAAAATGACACTTGACGAAGACGAGCACATAAACACTGGTGGCACGAAGAGTACAATTAAAAACGCTGATCACAGCAATGAGAGCCACACGGGAAGACGACACTGAGCACACACTGCACACGGTGAGCGCCGAAACGCGATAGCATAACTTACATTAAAATCAGAAGGACCTGCCAAAGGAAGGGAGGTTAGAGAGGAGGGAGAGAGGAAAGATAGAAAGATGGTCGGTACATGAGGGGAGGGTGCAGGAAGGGACACAAGGGGAGAGGCGGTAGCACACCATTGGCAGGTGATAGGGAGGGTGGGGAGGGAGCAGCCTAGGAAAAAGCTCAAGGACTGGGAAAGGAAAAGTGAGAAAGATGCTGGGGGGGGGGGGGGGGTCAGGAGGGAGAAAACAGCAGATAGGGAGGGGAAGGAGGTTAAGTGCAAGGGAAGAGAAGAGTGGAGGCCGGATTCAGACTTGGAAGGAAGGATAAATATTGGGGTGAAGCACGTCATCCAAGATGGGAGATGTTAGAAGTTCCTTTTGGATAAGAGGTGGAGGGTGAAGACTAGGAGAGAGGGTGGGACACATCAGTAAACGTGCAGTATTAGGTGGGGAATGGAGAGGAAAGGAACACCAGGGGGTGAGGGGGATCGAGGCAGCTGTTGGTGTAGAGGATACAGATATGTTTAAGGAAATGGAGGAGATGTGGGAAGGGGATGATGTCATTCAGGATCCTCATGGGGGACAGGAGACAGATACAGAAAGTGAGGCAGTACACATGGCATTCAAGAATTTGGCGTATTTTATAGAAATTAGGAGGGGCAGAGATCCAGGTGACACTGGCATAACAAAGAATGGGACAGATCAAGGATTTTTAGGTAGGAAGAATGCAATCCCCAAGTCCACCTGGAGAAGAGTTTCAGGAGGTGGAGTCTGCTGTGGGCTTTGCATTGGATGGTAGAGAGATGCTGAGTCCAAGTGAGGTTACGGTCAAGGTGAGGCCAAGGTATTTCAAGATGGGGTTAGGGTAGGGCAGTAATAGATGGGGAGGTAGAAATCAGGGAGTCAGAAGGAGTGGGAAGAGAATACCATAATGAGTGCATGGTTTTGGAAGGATTGATTTCATGGAGCCACTGGCTGCACCAAGTAGTAAACTGGTTTAGGTGGGTTTGGAGGAAGCGCTGGGACAATTGAAAGTTAGGATAGAGAGCAAGGAAGGCGGTGTCATCAGCATATTGAAGGAGATCGTGGGTGGGATGGTTTGGGCATATCAGTAGTCTACAGGAGATATAGAAGAGGAGAAAGGATGGAGCCCTGGGGGCATACTTGTGGTAAGGTAGAAGATATGGGAATTGGCATTGTGAATGGTGACATAGGATGGACGGTGGAGAGGTAGGAGGCAGTGAGATGGATAAAGTACATAGGAAGGGTGTAGGTCTGGAGCTTGAAAAGGAGTCCTAAATGCCATACACGGTCCATTCTGGAGATTAAGGGAAAAAAAAATAGCAGAGCAATGGGGTGGAGGGCAGGGAAAGGGGGGGGGGGGGCAGGGTGAGGCAGAACATGGAGCTGGTGCAGGGTAGGGAAGGTGCAGGGGCAGGGCAGGGTGTTGGGGGAAGGCGACAGACAAAAGGGATGGTGTGATGGACTGGGATGTGGTCACTGCCAATGGGATCGAGGACTCCTGCATTGTTACACCCAAGGAGGTTGGGGGAAGCGAGGACAGTATTGGAGATGGTGTTACTTTTGGGACAGGTATGCTGAGGAAGGGACAAAGTCACCTCGGATGGTGGAATGGAACTGATACCACCACCAGGGGGTTCGCAGGGTCACAGCTATGAATGTTAAGGTCTGCAGCAATCACAAAGGTGGACAAGGTGCAGTCAGTAAGGGAGAGGAATTCATAGGCGATGGGCACTGGAGGACAGACATAGATTGTGAAACAGGTGACAGTAAGGGCAGGGGGGAGGGAAAGACACTGAGGATCAGGCGTTCGCTACCATCATTCAGCAGGGGCTGTTGCCACACAGGGATATGCTTCAGGTTGCCAATAGTGACCCCATCTCATGTTAAGGGGCAGGGATTGTCAGTATGGTTAAGGACATAGGGAGAGGTGTGGACAATGTGGTAAGGCTGTAGGAAGATGTCATTCAGGATGAAGACATCAACCTGGTGTTGGGACATAGTATGCATGAATAGGGGCTTGTTTGCAGGGAAGGGGAGGATATTTTGATAAAGGATACTCTCGTTGTGCCTGGACAGAGAGAGTGGAAGTGGAAGGAGGTCAGGCAAGAAAGGTTTTGTAGAGGGTGTCGAGATAGGTAAAGACAAAGTGACTTGGTTATGGGAGTAGGTGGTGTAGGTATTCAGGTGCAAAATGGAACAGGTGGTGAGGGAGATCTGCTGGAGGGTGTGTGGGCGTTTGAAGGGGTGGATGTTTTGAAGTACGATGGTAAGGAAACAGATGATATCTTTGTCTGTGGAGGTGAGGATGGGTAGACGGAAGTGTTAGGGTGGAGGGTTTTATCAATGGTTCAAACGGGGATAGTGAGCTCTAGTTTGGTTCACGGGGGGTTTGCCTTGCATTTAGAGGATTAGGTGGGCTGGGCTTCATTACATGTATTTCAGCAAGGAGGGGAGACCAGGTTGGGACACTTTTTGAGGAAATGAGAGGCTTTGCGGTGGGGGCAGGTGGGAGGACTTTCACAGGCAGAGGAAAGGCTAACGTTACAGACAAGGCACTTTTGGCATAGGTATAACTGTGTGGGGGGGGGGGGGGGGGAGCCAACAGGGCTCTGGCAGTCACAAATAAGGGCTCCCTATGTGAGTAGGTGGTCGATGGAGAAGGGGGATTTGGTGAAAAGATGCATAAAGAAGGTGCAGCCGGAGTCACTGTAGATACTGCAGGCGAAGCATATTTTGAGTGTAGTATGGGCATTCAGTTCCGCCAACACCTCCATCTCCATGACCACAGGTCTGAGCTTTGTGGTCATGGTGGTGAAGGTCGAAGGGTAGTGGGGGTTTGGGGATAGTGGGGATAGAGGATGGGATAAAAAAGGGTGTAAGGGTGGCATGGGGGCCAAATGTGACGCGGGAAATCTTTTTGAGGTGGTCAGTGCCGAGGGAGGGATTGAGGTATTCGATAAGGATGGAGTCTTTTTGGGGAATGAGTTGAGAAATGGGGGCACTGGGGAAGCTTTTGCAGATTTACAAGGTGAGGGCATGGGCAGGAAGGAACTGGGGGTTGCGGCAGGAGAGGATGAAGGTGTGCATGGTGGGTGGTTGGGATGTGGGAATAGGGGGTGTATCCATGGGTTGTCAGAAATGGTGGGTGATGGAGACGGTTTTTTCGTGGAGGGGAGGAGTGGAGTTGACACTATGTTGTTTAGGGTGTTTTTTGCTGAGGGCAGCCTTGGAAGAAGGGTGAGGGGTAGGGTTAAGTGGAAGGTCAGGGGAGGCAGGCCTTTCTTGGGGTGCAGAGGTGCCAACAGGAGGTGGTGTCAGCGAATTGTCTGGGATGGTGACTGTGGCCTCACAGGCTGGACTTGGAGGGCAACTGGGGAGGGGGTATATCATGAGGAAGGATGGTGACGGCAGTGACGGGGGAGGGGGTGGAGCTGGGAGGGGGAGCAGTAGTGGACTGATAAGTGTTGGTATATAGTATTGGGAAGGATGTGGAGGGGGATGGAACAGTAATAATAGGAGGTTTGGCATCAGGAGCAGGGGGCATAGGAGGTACTCCATGAAGCGATGGTGGGGGAATGGGAGGGGGCCGTGTAGATGGTGGTGGTGAGTACATGTTGAAATGGGAATGTGCCTACCATCGACGGGCGTCACCAAGTTAGGGAAATGATGGGCATGGAGATCATGCAGAACAGGGGAAGATGAAGAGAAAGATACAGCACAGTGATGACGCGCAGCCAGCACAGACCGACAAGCGCCAGGCAGGATGTGGTGCACGGTGGACAGAGGGCAGGAGGTGGTGGACGGCCATCAGCAGAACCAGAAGCGGTGGGCGACGGCGACGGCAGCGGCAGATGGCAGCGACACAGTGCACTGAGCTTCCAACTGGAGCATCGGTTTTGGTTTGGTTTTGTTTTGTTTTGCTTTAGGGCGCAAGAAACAACTGGGGTCATAAGTGTGCAAGTCAAAACTGTAGAACACCAAGACAGAGAGGAGATAAAAAACGACTATACATCAGGATCTACTGACGTAAGAGAAGGCAGTTTAGAACAGGGGCATGTAGAAAGGGCTTAAAGAGGCTCCATACGGAAACAGACCCAAAACAAAAAATTAAATATGCTTCACCATGTTGCTTTGGCCGATAAAAATTAAAACATGGTCGACAGCCCATGCATCATTTGCTAAAATGAACGAAAACTCAGACGGCAAACCCAAGTGGGACCACAAATGGCTAAAAAATAGACATTCTGTCACGAAGTGGCGGACAGTTAAAACTTGGGCGCAATTTGTACACAGTGGTGGGGTAGCGCCAATTATAAAATGACGATGGCTAATAAGGCAGTGTGCAATATGCAGTGTAGTTAAAATAACTTCGTCCTGGCGGGAGGGCCGATAGGAGGTCGTCCAAGCTGCTGGGAGAGGCTTAACAAGCTGGAGTTTATTCCCGTGAAGGGAGGACCATTGGCGATGCCAGAGGGACACTACCTGCTGACAGACGTCAACACAGAGCTCATCGCAGAGAATACATGAACTAGCAGGCTGTGGTACGTGGACTGCAGCCTTGGCAGCAGCATAAGCAGTCTCGTTTCCTGACAGACCGATTTGACCAGGAACCCACAAAAACTACACAGTGGCTCCACCAGGAAATCTGCAAATAATGCAGGCTGTCACAGATCTCTCCCAGCCCTACTATTCATCCAATACTTAATATTACTCGTATTTCAGCTGTGTGAGTATTGTTTAGCAACTTGAGGCGGCCAGAGAAAGATTAGAGCCACAGTAGTGTCGAAAATTTAGTAGTATGTCAATTACGGGTGCAATCGTAAACAAATATCATACTATCACTCCAGAGAGACTGGAGACTGGAATACACTGTTTTTCTAGGTTGTTCCTGTGTTATGGAAATGGTACAACCACGAACGATAACTATACATATCCTAAGTGTTTGAAAGGGCACTTCGAAAACTCCCCATATACTTTTTCATATTCTGCACAAAATATGAGACAGAGGATTGAGATAAATTTGCATCACAGACAAAGCGACGAGGTAAAGAGTTACATTCAGCCTGAGCCAGCATTCAACCTGAGCTCGCATTCAGCAACATTGTGGGCCAGCAAGTGTACCGACATCTGTGATATCTTGGTTGTAGACCCAATGAGCCCCATAAGCGTAACAGCTGTTAGTGTTTGCTGTAGAGTGTATTTTTATACCGAGTCAGGGTGACAAAAACAACTTAAAGAACTCTTTATCTCTAGTTCTTTTGTAGCGATAACATATGTGTAACCTCCGACAATGAATGCCGACTTAAAATGTCATGTAAAATTTCAAGTAATATTTGCACAGTTTTCTACGCACTTGGGAAGTTTCTTTAAAACTGCAAAACGTCACGAAGAAAAGACGTGACACTAGAGCTGTGGAGAATAATGGTAGCTAACGCATTAATCAAGATTATCGGGGAGTGTAGTAGAAAATCTGAAAATAGAACGGCTGGAACTAAAAGTTTTCATACCCAATACGCAAGAAAGAAATCAAGTTAGACGCCAACATCTACTAAGGCAGCTTCCTATTGCTAACCGGTTACAAAGTTCTTTAAAGTCCGCAGCTCGTGGTCGTGCGGTAGCGTTCTCGCTTCCCGCGCCCGGGTTCCCGGGTTCGATTCCCGGCGGGGTCAGGGATTTTATCTGCCTCGTGATGACTGTCTGAATTCGCGCGACCGCTACGATCGCAGGTTCAAATCATACTTCGGGCATGGATGTGTGTGATGTCCTTAGGTTAGTTAGGTTTAAGTAGTTCTAAGTTCTAGGGGACTGATGACCATAGATGTTAAGTCCCATAGTGCTCAGAGCCGTTTGAACCATTTGAAGTTCTTTAAATGGATATTTTGAAGAAGCTCTCACAATAGCGTAACTGAAATGTTCCACAACCGCCAGTGCGAGGTACTAAAAGCAAGACACTGTGCATCAGGAAACGGCTAGGACTGAGAGCCTGCTTTCCAAATGACTCAAGGAATGTTCATTAGCGTTCATAACTTGAGTACAATCAAGTACCGAGGGTATACTGTCTAAATAGAAAGGTTACAGAATCACGTTAAGCTTAATCACAATGAATGTGGCACCTAAGAAGGTGCATGACATGCAGTTAGCGAAGTTATGACAGTGAAAAATTTGCCGCACAATAATAAAACAATTAGGAAACAATTATGGTTACCCACAGCTGCACAGATGCTTGACAGTAACAGGGCATGCCCTCTCTTTCTCTTGGCCTCATTCCGTATCATAACATGGTGGGCAGTTTAATTCCTGGATTTGGTAATTTTTGTGGTAGAGGGTGGCTGGACGATCTTCCTGTTACCATTCATTTCCCATCCTGGACGGAATTCGTGCATGCCACGTTTTCCTAAATAGTTGTCAATCGTGTAACGTGAGGCAGAACGTGGCTACCAGCCCTGTATTCACGATGCTGGATGTGGGAAGCCGCCTAAAATCCCCATCCACACTGACCAGCGCACAGGACGTCGTCGTCAATGCACCGGGCGGCGTGGAAGTGGCGTGCTAACGTGCTCGGCTACCTCGGTTGGTTGTGAGGACCCTGTATGGCGCATTTACAAGCGCTGATGGCTTGCGATAGCGTTTTCTGATAAACAGCTGTGCCAACGTCTAGGTAAGTCATTATCGCGCCAGACGGGCTGTAAATGCACCTCAGATGTGCTCTACAGGATTCACAAGTGATTACGTTGCTGTCTAGTTCTTGGTCCATGCGGAGAACATGTTTCTACCCTACACCCATTTCAAACCTATGGTTATTTGTGAGGATGTGGAAGCGAATGCATGACTGACTTTCAGAAGTCTTTGGCCCATCAGTCAGTCTAGATACGACTGTACATCAGGGAATGCATTTCCAATACAGTGTAATGTAGTTTATTAAGTTCAATGCAGAAGATTTTCTGCATAAAGTTTTTAAATAGCAGTTGGAGTAGTTTAGAATGACTATTTCGTGACTGTCACGAGTTAAAAATTGAAAGAGAAGTTGCTTATTAATGAGAGATATATTTTGCGGCAAATTAATAGCTGAATTCGGCAATTGACAGTTGCATCCAATAAATGATGAGTTCAGATACTGTCCGGCTACAACTTTTAAATAAAATTTATTCCTAAGTTGCTTCGCAGTATACCACCAAAGTACTTAGGTTGTCAGCAGCATCCACGTCATTTGTCTCCCAACTCTGCGTAAAGGAGGCTGTATGCAGCAAGAAAGCCAAGTCCATCGCGTTTTCACTGAATGCATGTGGTGTCTGTTCTTTCGGACATCTTCGCACACACACACACACACACACACACACACACACACACACACACACACTCGCACACACACACACAAACACACACGACGGCCAGTGAGCCCTTCAGAGCAGATGCATACCAAGTTCGAAGTCTTATGTGAATCGGCGAGATGCCGCGAGTAATGAGGCTAATCAGCAGGGGCACTACATCAGTAATGTGTGGTGTAAGTTGAGAATTCGGGTCTGACGGAAGGCGGGCAAAATTAGTCCGTGCAGTGATGGTGACCCCCGTGTCCGCATGGCGTAGTGTTCGGTGCATCTGCCTAGTAAGCAGAAGACCTGCGTCCGAATCCTGGTCCAGCACAAATTTTCAACTTGCTCCATTGATATAAATCAGTGTCCCCTTCTAGGTAATGTCTTTAATTCCTTCGCTTCTTGTTTTCACTGTAATGCGATCTAGTAGCAAGTCCTCTCGTCACAGCAACTGCAACGAGATTCGTCTCCCAAGTGTAACACTTCCTTCACCATATCCTAAACGTCAACTTCGTCCTATATCGCGTCCCAAACGCAGCTTCTTCCCTATTCGTAAACTTTTTTAAAATTTAGAAACGGAGTAACTGCAGTCCCGCACTTGCTCAGTGACTATCACTAGGAGTTCTAGTCACCTCCGTGAATGGATAGTTAGCTATCTTGAGTTCACAGGATGAGGGTCTGTACGTGTGGGTGCAATCAACTTTTAAAATAGTTCCGTATGGGTGGCAGTAAACAAACATTTGAAGAATAGTGGTACAGAGCAGAGAGGGAAAAACGTTCCAGGGTGAAACGCGGGAAAAGTTGTGTGCAACAATCTAGGCGGGTGGTATGCTTGCTGCCCATAGCAGCAGTTCATCGAAAGATGCAGGGATTGTTAATAACGAAGGTACAGTTGCTGCAGGTCGCCGACCAAGTGTCCTGGGCCAGCTGCAGTGGTCTCGGTCCTGAGTCGTGCCGAAATCGTCGTAAGAGGGGACAATTTTATAATAAAATTGACCCGTCGGTGTATATTACCACGGGAGGGGGGCGGGGGGGTTGTTTGTAACTTGCGTGTTGTCAGCTTCCCAGAGTCTGCATGATATGTCAAGTATAGTTAAAAAGGAGCCAGTCATCTTTGCTGAGACACAAGGGCTCGCCGAAATCATACCTGTGTTTTTGCTAGACTTCCTATAGTTGATCATTTTTTACCAGACAGTGTTTTTTTACATAGCTGGTCGGTTTTCTCTAAAAAGAGAATTTTTGGAACCACGCCACTCACAACGCCTCAGCACTATCACTTCTCATTGGTACCGACTTCCACTGCTCCACTTCTAGCCCCCACAGTGATTAGTGATGCCAGTTACTACATAAATCAACATAAAATATTTTTCGAACAAATAGGCTGATTTAAAATAATGAAGCGTCATTGCATGCACACCAGTACGCTGAACATTTTTATACAAAACAGGACATAGTTATCTTAATTCGTATTCAGGAAACGGTTAATGTAATATTTACATTTCTGCGCAAGTTAACGTGTACAAAAAAGATACTACAGACACATAAAATACATCGTTTTATATGTATTGTTCAATACATTTCTTTGGATGCTACCAGACTTCATTATCATGCACTACCTGCCACTTAAAAAAATCAAGACAGTTCATTCCTTCTCCCAGACAAAGAAGTAACCAACATTTTTATCGAGAGTGAGTTAGAGTCGCAATAGTGCTGTATCTAACGTTCTGAATCTGCTTGTTAATTTGATTCTGCCACTTGTTACTTTTGGTACCAATGTCGAACTGAAAAATACGTTGTTGCAGGGCATAACGCTCTAATGCAAGCTCATGCATAACGGCATGAATGTTGTAAATGGTAGAGCGCAAAAACGCTTGAATAAAGGAAGGAAACCTCAAATTAACATTTGCGAGAATAAGGACAATAACTGCTAGGCACTGAGTGGTAGCGGATGTTTTTGCAGATCAAGAAGAAATAGTCACGCTCCTGGAAAATTTATGTGTGGTGGGGTGAGTGGGACAACATTGGAACTGTTACTCGTTATGAAAGAAAGATCTCTCACTATTCGCGTAGCCAAAAACTTGTTGTGTAATTTGTAGCTTAAATACAGTAGTGTAACGTTCACCGAAACTGGAATGTTTTGGGCATAATTCCGATTCTTCAAATGCTTTTCAATCTAACATAAGCCTAAATACGATAGATTTTGAGAGATATGATGAAAATATTAGGAATGGAATTTCTATCTTTTCTAGTAAAGAACTTGCCACTATTGGATTTTACGTGGAGATTTATCTAAAATAATAAGGGACAGTTCACTCAGGGATTTTATGTAATTTATTATGACGAGAGGATACCATTTTTGGTTTTCTAGTGCACTGAGATGGTGGATGTGAAGAGTCGTAAAAGAGAAGAAAGTGTTTTCTTTCCATTGTTCACATAGGCCACAGAAAAAGAAAGCTATACGTTTGTCAGAGGACACGATGTAATGTTTTACGTATTACAATTCCCAGATTTAATTTTTGATAAACAAACTGAAGCGCCGTTCGCTCCTCTAAGACAAAAGATGAAAGCGTTCCAACAGGCTTCATAGAATCGCGCACCATGACAAATATAATGAATTATGTCCAAAGCACGAATGCTACCTCAGATTGTTTGGTTGGTTGGTTTAAAAGAGGGTGGAAGTTACCAAACTATTAGGTCATGAGTCTCTTGTTCCTAATAAAACAATGCCACAAGTGTGAGAATAAAACACACGAGACATATAACACAAAACGGAAAGAAAGGAAAAACCACAAGAATGAAGGAATGGCAACTAACACTAAAAGGAACACAAGAGGACAAGAAAACAACAGAGAGACGCTAGAAAAAGAAGCGAGTAAAACAAGAAAGCAGATTACATTGGCTGGCTGACCACGAAAATGAAAAGGAAAAACCAGCCACTCTGCAACACATTAAAACCTCCACCCTAAAACCACTAGCATGGAGGACACAGAGGGATAAAGGACATGCGTTTAAACTTAAATCAAATGATTAAACCCACCATCACGAATAAAACGTAAAACTGTATCCCCAAGATTTCGTCGCTGGGCAGTCAAAGTGGGATATCGCATCAGAATATGGGCCACTGTCAACAGGGCGCCGCACCGACACTGAGGTGGGTCTTCACGGCACAAGAGGTAACCGTGGGTCGCCCAAGCTTGGCCAATGTGGAGCCGGCAGAGGACAACTGTTTCCGTGCAAGAGGCATGGAAGGCTTCCACACATTCGTAGTCTCCTTAATGATACGCAGTTTGTTGTCCATTCTGTTATGCTATTCTGTCTCCCAAAGCCGAAAAACCCTGCGGCGTAAGTCAGAACGCAGGTCAGGTTAAGAAATGCCCATCTCCAGAAGCGCTTTCCACGTAGCCTGTCTGCCCAGACTGTCGGCAAGTTCGTTGCCTGGGATGCTGACGTATCCTGGGGTTTACACAAGCACCACTGAACGATGGGACTCGTACAGGGCACTTATTGACTCCTAAATGGACGCCACCAAAGGATGGCGAGGGTAGCACTGGTTGATAGCTTTTAAACTGCTCACGGAGTCGGTACGCAGAAGAAACGATTCCTTGGGGCATGAACGGATATACTGAAGTGTATGAGATATGGCCACCAGCTCTGCAGCCATCAGATAAGCAATGCTGTAGAATATGGCCTCTGTGGACAAAGGCAGAGCCAACATTACCATCAGCCATCGAGCCATTGGTGTAAACCACTTCAGAGCCCCGGAACACTTCAAGAACGAGAGGAAGTGACAGCGGAGAGCCGCAGGGTTAACGGAGTCCTTAGTGTCATGTGAAAGGTCTAAGGAAAGCTTCGGCCTACAGCTACACCATGGAGGTGTACGTGAACGGACCTTGAGGAGAGGTGGTGAAGGGAAGGACTCCAGTTCAGACAGAAGCAATCGTTAGCCCTGACTTAGGCCACCTATGTGGGAGATGAACCGCCATGTTTGGGAAATGAAGACAGTAATTATGATGTTCAGGAGAGCTATGAATGTGGGGAACGTAACTGGCCAGCAGTTGTGCATGTCTGATCTTCAATGGACGGACTACAGCCTCCAACAGTATGCTTGTCACCGCACTCATCCTAAGAGCTCCGGTCGCTAGTCGAACTCCGCAATGGTGCAATAGGTCGAGCAAACGCAATGCTGAGGGCGCCATGGAACCATAAATCACACACCCATAGTCAAGGCTGGATTGAACAAGGTCTCTGTAGAGCTGCAGCAGCATGGAGCGATCTGCACCCAAGTTGGTGTTGCTTGGGCAGCAGAGGGCATTGAGGTGCTGCCAACACTTGCGTTTAAGCTGACGAAGATGGGGAAGCAAAGTCAAATGAGCGTCGTAAATCAGAACTAAGAATCGATATGTCTCCACTTCAGTGAGTGGGTCGTTGTTAAGGTAAAGTTCTGGTACCAGATGAATGGTACGAAGCTGACAGAAATGCATGACACACCTCTTCATGGAGGAAAACTGCACCTTGTGGATGGCTCCCTGTAGGCAACACCAGTATTGGAGCAGCCGAACAAAATGCAGAAGTCGTCTGTATACAGAGAAGGTGAGACGGAGGTCGCGACAGCTGCTGCTGGACCGTTAATGACCACTAAAACTAGAGATACACACAATACAGAGCCCTGTGGGACTCCAATCTCCTGGATATGGATGGAACTATGGGAGGCACCAACTTGGACACTGAAAGTACGAAGTGACAGAAAGTTTTGGACAAAAATCAGGAGCGGGCCCTGGAGACCCCACTCATACAATGTGGCTAGGATATGATGTCGCCAGGTCATGACGTATGCTTTACGTAAGTCAAAAAAGACAGCAACCAGGTGTTGGCGTCTGGAAAAGGCTGTTTGGATTGCAGACTCGAGGGACAGAAGGTTATCCGTGGTAGGACGACCCTGCAGAAGTTGCCCTGACATAGAGCCAGTAGGCCACATGATTCCAGGACCGATCCCAACCGCCAACACACCATACATTCCAGTAGCTTACAAAGAACGTTGGTGAGGCTGATGGGCCGATAGCTATCCACATCAAGCGGGTTTTTTCCGGGTTTGAGCACCATAATGATGCTGCTCTCCCGCCATTGCGATGGAAAGACGCCATCGCACCAGATCTGATTGAATCTTGTAATCAGATGAGATATGTTTAATCATTGGCTGTGGACTCGATCAGACCCAGGAGCTGTGTTGGGGCAATGTGCTAGGGCACTGAGGAGCCCCCACTCTGTAAATGGAGCGTTATGGGATTCAGTGAGGCATGTAGTGAATGAGAGGATTTTCCCTTCCAGCCGCCATTTGAGAGTGCGAAAGGCTGGGGGGTAATTCTCCGATGCCGAGGCTCGAGCAAGGTGCTCGGCAATCGCATTTGCGTCGGTAGATAACACGCCATCTATGGTAAAACTGGGAACACCTGTTGGGATCTGGTACACGAAACGGCGTTTGATCTTTGCCCGGACTTGGAAAGGTGATGTATGGTACCCAATGGTCGAGACGTATCTCTCCTAACACTCCTGTTTCCATCGTTTGATAAGTTGGCGAATGAGGGCACGGACGGCTCCAGAGAAGGGTGACTCTTATGCTGCTGTAGAGCTCGCCGATGCTCCTTAATTGCTTCAGCGACTTCTGGCGACCACCAACCGACTGCCTTACGCTGCGGGCACCCTAAAGAGCGAGGGATTGTGTCTTCTGCTGCAGTAACAATTGTTATAGTCACCTGCTCAACCACCATATCGATGTTACCATGCGTGGGAGCTTCAATGGTGACAGTAGCGGTGAAAGTTTCCCAGTCTTCCTTGTTTAAAGCCCATCTGGGCAGGCGTCCATGGGCCTGAGGGTGGGGCAATGACAGGAAGATGGAGAAGTGGTCACTACCACACAGGTCGTCATGTGCTCTCCAATGGATAGATGGGAGAAGTCCTGGGCTGCAAGTTGATAAATCAGTGGCCGAGTAACTACCATGAGCCACACTGAAATGTGTGGTGGCCCCAATATTTAAGAGGCAGAGGTTGAACTGAGACAGTAATGTTTTGACATCTCTGCCTCGGCCAGTAAGCACAGTGCCACCCCACACGGGTTATGGGCGTTGAAATCTCCCAAAAGTAGGAAAGGTTTAGGGAGTTGATCAATCAGTGCAGCTAATGCATTCAGGGGTACTGCACCATCTGGAGGAAAATATACACTGCAGACAGTTACTTCCTGTGTCGTCCTTATTCTGACAACTGCAGCTTTAAGAAGGGTTTGAAGGGGCCTAGTGTCACTACAGACTGAGTTTAGGACATAAACGCAAACTCCACCTGACACTCAATTATAGTCACTACGGTTCCTGTAATATCCCTTATAGCTGCAGAGCGCAGGGGTCCGCATTGCTGGGAACCTGGATTCCTGGAGGGCAATGCAGATAGCAGGTGTAAAGCTTAACAGTTGCTGTAGCTCAGACAGGCAGTGGAAATAACCGCAGCAGTTCCACTGGAGGATGACGTCATCATGAGACTAGGGAAGGCATGGAACAGTCAATGAAGCAGTTTTCACCTCAGGGTAACTCGCTGCCATGTAAGTATTGCCTGAACAGTCTATATCCATTGTATCTGAGGCTCTGGCGAGATCTATGTCCTCAGCAGACGCCAGGATCTCCATACCATCCTCAGACACAGAGCTTGTAGGTATCGGTGGTGTGGGTGCCACAGCAATTTCCTTGGTCTCAGGGGTCTCCTTTTTGGATTTCTCTCGCTGCTCGTTGGGTTTCCCTGACTGGGAGGACTTCACTGGCTCAGGTTCTGGGACTGAGGATGAGCATGAAGCCCTACGACCAGCTGCTTTTGAGCCCTTCAAACACTGGTGGGTGTCATCTTTCCCACTAGGTGAAACCTGGGAACGGAGTGACCCAAGGGACCCCTTCCTAGCAAGAGAAGCCAAAGAAGACTTACGCTTCTCCAGCTTAGAAGTGGGGATGGACGTCCCTGATGGTTGGTGGATGTTGCTCCCGAAGTAGGTGGTGTGGGAGCAACAGGGAGGGAAATGCCCCGCACAATCAAGGGTGCAGGTGTAGTATTCCTGCTCTGAGAGGTGACTGGGTGTAGCGGAGCTGATAGTGCCAGAACTGTTGTAGTGACGGCGTAAGACCATGTCTTACATACAGGATGCAGGCGTTCAAATTTTCTCTTAGCGTCAATGTAGGTTAGTTTGTCCAGGGTATTTTACTCCATGATTTTCCTTTCTTTCTGGAGAATCCTGCAGTCTAGCGAGCAAGGCAAATGGTGCTCTCCGTAGTTGACACAGATAGGAGGTAGGGCATGTGGAGTATTGGGATGTGATGGGCATCCACAAACTCGCTGTGTGTTGCTGAAAGACATATGGCCGAACTTCCAGCACTTAAAGCACCACATGAGGAGAGCGATATAGGGCCTTACTACGCAGTGGTAGACCATCATCTTGACCTTCTCGGGCAATGTATCACCCTCAAAGGCCAAGATGAAGGCACCGGTGGCAACCTCATTAATCCTCGGACCCCGGTTGATTCACTGGATGAAATGTACACCTCGCCACTCTAAATTGGCCCTCAACTCATTATCAGACTGCAAAAGAAGGTTTCTGTCGAATACGATACCGTGGACCATATTTAAGCTCTTATGAGGCGTGATGGTTACAGAAAGATCTCCCAGCTTGTCACAAGTGAGTAATGCCTGTGACTGGGCAGAGGGTGCTGTTTTGATCAAGACTGACCCAGCTGTCATTTTGGACAATTCCTCCACCTCCTCAAACTTGTCCTCTAAATGCTCAACAAAAAACTGAGGCTTCATCATCATGAAAGATTCCCCATCAACTCTCAAAGATACAAGATACCGGGGCGAATAAGATCCGCTGGCACACTTAGCCTGATGTTCCTCCCATGGTGTGGCCAGGGAGGGGAATGATTTGGGATCATACTTCTGTGCATTGAATTGAGCTTATGAACACTTAGAGGCTGCTGGTGTGTCACAACCAGCAAAAGATGATGAGCTAGCTTCATTGCATGTCATCTGCTCTGATGCCACTGCTTCCCTTCCATGTCCCTTGACACTAATAACTTCCATCTGCTTTCTAGACAAGTTGTAAAGAGCCTTTCACTCCCTGTATTCTACCGATGCTATTTTCAGAATTCCAAAGAGAATATACCAGTTGACATTGTCAAAAGCTTTCTCAGAGTCTAAGAATGCTATAAATGTAGATTTGCCTTTCCTTTGCCTACCCTCTATGAGAAGTCATAGGGTCAGTATTGCCTTGGATGTCCCACATTTCTCCAGAAACCATACTGATCTTCCCTGAGGTGAGCTTCTACCAGTTTTTTTCCATTCTTATATAAATAATTCATGTTTATATTTTGCAACCATAACTTGTTAAATTGGTAGTTCACTAATATTCACATCTGTTAGTAGCTGCATCCTTTGGAATTGAAATTATTACATTCTTCTTGAAATCAAAGGGTATTTTGCCTTTCTCATACATTTTGCACACAAGATGGAATAGCTTTGTTGTGTTGGCAGACTTGCCAACACTACGTACACTAATTGAAAGAGGCGGCCAAGATGCACGCGCTAACTCACGAAGGTTGGAGTGAGGTCTGAAACAGGAGACTTAATGAATGCTATAAAGAAAAGTACGTAGCTTCTGGACTATTTAAGTTTTAATCCTTCCTTTGTATACATCGTTCTTGATGAGACATCTGGAGATTGTGGCGATACAAGTGAGACTCTTTAAATACAAGCTATCTAAGGCTAATGGCGCCTTGCTAGGTCGTAGCCATTAACTTATCAGAAGGCTATTCTAACTGTCTCTCGGCAAATGAGAGCAAAGGCTCTGTCAGTATAGTCACTAGCAACGTCGTCGTACAACTGGGCGAGTTCTCGTATGTCTCCCGAGACCTGCCGTGTGGTGGCGCTCGGTCTGCGATCACACAGTGGCGACACGCGGGTCCGACATGTACTAATGGACCGCGTCCGATTTAAGCTACCACCTAGCAAGTGTGGTGTCTGGCAGTGACACCACAAGCTTTATCGTGGATGACTCTCCAAAGGCTATTAGTAGTTCTGACAGAATGTTGTCTACTCAGGGGTCTGTGTTTTGACTTACGTTTCACAGTGCTCTGTGAAATCCCTCTTACAGCATCATATCTCCCATCTTATCTCTCTATACATAATCTTGCCTTCAAATTCATCTCACTTGTAGAGCCTGTCTGTCTGCCCCGATAGCTGAGTGGTCAGCACGGCGGTTTGTCATGCCAAGGGGCCTGGCTTTGATTCCCGGTTGGGTTGGAAATTTTCTTTCCTCAGGGACTGATTGTTATGTTGTCCTCACTATCATTTCATCATCATCAGTGGAAGGCAAAGGAAGCACTTCCCTAGACGCTCAGGTGGTGGACCTCTCTGATGAGGCTTCCCCCATGACAAGACCTGCTGTATAGCAGAACACAAAGTTTTTTTCATAGCCCCTCTACATACTCCCTCCACCATTCACCTCTCCATTCTTTGCTTAGTACTGGTTATCCATTCAAGCTCTTGATTTCATATAGCCACTTCTCTTTTCCCCAAAGGCCTCTTTAATTTTTAATTTTCTTTTATGCAGTATCTATCTTTCCCCTAGTGATGTATGCTTATACATCCTTACATTTGTCCTCTAGATATTCAGTGGTCACTGTGAATCTCACTTCTTTAGACATTTTTATTCCCTTTTGTCAGTTTCATTTGCTGCCTTTTAATATTTTCTCCTTCCATCAGTTTAGTTAAATATCTCCAGTGCTATCCAAAAATTTTTACTAGGCCTTTTCTTTTTACCTATATGATCCTATGCTGCCTTCCCTATTTTTTTCTCTTGAAGCTACCCATTCATTTTCTACTGTATCCCTTTCCCCTCTTCTAGTCAGTTGTTGCCTAATTTACCCTCTGAAACTCTTAGCAACCTCTTATTGTTTCAATTTATCCAGGTCCCATCTCCTTCATTTCCTACATTTTTGCAACTGCTTCAGTTTCAATCAACATTTCATAAGCAATAAATTGTGGTCAGAATCCACATTCACCTCTGGAAATGTCTTACAGTTAAAAATCTAGTTCCAGAATCTCGGTCTTACAACTATATAATCAATATGAAACCTTCTAGTGCCTCCAGGACTCTTCTATGTATACAAAATTCTGTCATGATTTTTAAACAAAGTGTTAGCAATGACTGAATTATGCTCTGTGTAAAATTCTACCAGGTACCTTCCTCTTTCATACCCTTCCTCCAGTCTGTATCCACCTACTATTTTCCTTCTCTTCCTTTTCCTGCTATTGAATTCCAGTCCCCAACAAAATTAAATTTTCATCTCCCTTAACTATCTAAATAATTTCTTTTATCTCGTCATACATTTCCTCAATTTCTTCAGTAAATGCTGAACTAGTTGGCATATTGAATTATGTTATTGTGGTGGGTGTTGTAACGGAACATATTAAAGGCTTTACTTTACCGAAGTATGCGATACCCTCCAAATTCAACCAGTTTAACGAATATTTATGATTATAGAAAAGTTATTGTGTATGTTAACAATGATTGCATAACATGTCTCCATAAACAGTCAAAGCATTACATTATACTGAATAAATGACCCACACAAAAGTTAATATCACTCGATCACTGATACAGCAAATGTCATCATGTAAAAACACTAAGTTCATCTTAAATAATTAATATGAAGTACGAAAAATACTGGCCAACTTAGGTATTTTGGATCTCCTTAAATAAAAATCACCCAGTGAAACCTATTTGTTCACTAGGAGCGTTTTCACTCAGTATTCAAGTAATCAATCCTATTTTAGACAAAAACCAATGTAATTCTTAATAATTCATGTTATTTACTTTTTTATGCAAATTAGAGAAGTCAATTGACAAACTTCTATAAAACGACCTTTTTGTAACAAAGAATTATTCTGGCAAGTCAACAAATCTGTCTGTCATTTTAATAACATGTTAAATTATGTCACTCGATGCAAATTAATAACTTTTATGCACAAATTATGATAACAGATGGACATGTGACTTATAAACTATATCTCTTTTTAGTAGTTCTTTGACAATGTTACAAATACAAGCAGCAAGTCAGAATGTCACTTTGGTAAAGTGTGTTTGTGTGTTATTGTTTGAGGTGGATAAACAATGCAAAGAACATGTAAGGGAAGTACTACTTTGTGTTGTGTCATGGTCTTTGGTGGACAGTGGAATTAAGATGGCCACTAGAGTAATAAATATTTGATGTTTACATATTTGTTGGTTTCGCTCGTTCTTTATCATCAACAGCACACAAAAAACACGGGACCTCATGTTTTTAACCATAGACAACCAGATTTAGAGCCAGCATCGAGACACAGCATCAATCCAGCAAGCAGCAGCGATTACCACAATAGATTTCAATGGTGCCAACCTAACATCAAGTGCTAACAAGCTCCATAAATGGGAGTGAAATAGTGTGATTATAGCAATTAGCAATATCTACGACTAGGCGACCATTACAGTGTGTACTTTGTGTTTTTCTTAGATACAATACTGTTTTCACTATGCTGTTCATAGTAGCTTATCTCCATTCCTATTTTCTTATTCATTATTAGAAATGCTTCTGCACTATCTGTATTTGATTTTGCATTTATAATCCCGTACTCATCTGAACAGAAGTTTGCTTCCTCTTGTCACCAGACTTCACTACTACCCACTATATCTCACTTCAGCCTAACAATTTGCACTTTTCATATTTCCTGAACTACCTGCCTGATTAAGGGCTCTAGCATTCCATGCTCTGACATGTAGAATGCAGTTTTGTTTCTCCTGATGATGACACCCTCCTGAGTAGTCCACATACAGAGATCAAAATGGGGGGCTATACCTCCTGAATATTTTGTCTAAGGTGATGCGACCATCATTTAACCATGCAACAGAGCTGCACCTCTTCAAGATATGTTATGGTTGTAGTTTCCCTTTAATTCAGTTATGTACAGTACCAGCATAGCAAGGACATGTTGACTGATGTTACAAGAGCAGATAAGTCAGCCTTCCAGATTGTTGCCCCTGCAACTACAGAAAAGGCTACCAACCTTCTTCAGGAACCATACGTTTGTCTGGCCTCTCAACAGATACTCCTCCATTGTTGTTGTACCAATGGTATGGCTATCTGTATCGCTGACGCACATAAGACACCCCACCAATGCAAAGTTCACAGTCCAGCAACACTTATATTTACATTGTTCATTCATCTACAACCACATAAACTTACCATAAATGGGTGTTGAAACAAACATTTATTTTTATACTAGTGCACTAAGCTAGAAATTCTATAAATGGGAAGAAAAGATTAGATTTAAGATTGCTTACCACTATGGTGATGATAAATATTTCTATTTAAACCAATATTAAAATGGAAACTGACATTTTTATTAAAATTTTCTAGTATTAAATAGCTAAATAGCTAAATTACGTTATGATGTGATTTTCTGTACATAGCTAAGATGCACTGTTCTCTTGTTTCTGTACAATGATACCTTTACTACATCTACAAAGTCTTTCTTTTAAATATTACTTTTAAATATTACTTTTCATAACTAGCTCATCAGAGTCACTTGTTTTATATTTTTTACAATTCTCTTCTTTTAATAACTCACAATAGTTATTGCAAATCAGCCTATAACACGTTGTCACTTAAATAAATTCTTGGTATTCTCTGAATTTGTGTGATTATTTCAAAAATTCCACCATTAGCTTTTAGTGTCTCAAGATCCATCACTGCATGAACCATTTATTGCCTGTGCATCAAACCTGCATACTGTCACCAAATAGGGTGACTTTTGCTCTGTTTCATATCAAAATATACAGATCTTGCTCTACCTTGCATTTTCCATATTGTAAGTAAAAATAAAAACAAAAAAATAATGTTACAATCTTTTTTTTCTCACGCACACATTCATTATTCACTTCCAGAGAAAACTGAAAGACTAGGAAAATTGTTATGTAATACACTCCTGGAAATGGAAAAAAGAACACATTGACACCGGTGTGTCAGACCCACCATACTTGCTCTGGACACTGCGAGAGGGCTGTACAAGCAATGATCACACGCACGGCACAGCGGACACACCAGGAACCGTGGTGTTGGCCGTCGAATGATGCTAGCTGCGCAGCATTTGTGCACCGCCGCCGTCAGTGTCAGCCAGTTTGCAGTGGCATACGGAGCTCCATCGCAGTCTTTAACACTGGTAGCGTGCCGCGACAGCGTGGACGTGAACCGTATGTGCAGTTGACGGACTTTGAGCGAGGGCGTATAGTGGGCATGCGGGAGGCCGGGTGGACGTACCGCCGAATTGCTCAACACGTGGGGCGTGAGGTCTCCACAGTACATCCATGTTGTCGCCAGTGGTCGGCGGAAGGTGCACGTGCCCGTCGACCTGGGACCGGACCGCAGCGACGCACGGATGCACGCCAAGACCGTAGGATCCTACGCAGTGCCGTAGGGGACCGCACCGCCACTTCCCAGCAAATAAGGGACACTGTTGCTCCTGGGGTATCGGCGAGGACCATTCGCAACCATCTCCATGAAGCTGGGCTACGGTCCCGCACACCATTAGGCCGTCTTCCGCTCACGTCCCAACATCGTGCAGCCCGCCTCCAGTGGTGTCGCGACAGGCGTGAATGGAGGGACGAATGGAGACGTGTCGTCTTCAGCGATGAGAGTCGCTTCTGCCTTGGTGCCAATGATGGTCGTATGCGTGTTTGGTGCCGTGCAGGTGAGCGCCACAATCAGGACTGCATACGACCGAGGCACACAGGGCCAACACCCGGCATCATGGTGTGGGGAGCGATCTCCTACACTGGCCGTACACCACTGGTGATCGTCGAGGGGACACTGAATAGTGCACGGTACATCCAAACCGTCATCGAACCCATCGTTCTACCATTCCTAGACCGGCAAGGGAACTTGCTGTTCCAGCAGGACAATGCACGTCCGCATGTATCCCGTGCCACCCAACGTGCTCTAGAAGGTGTAAGTCAACTACCCTGGCCAGCAAGATCCCCGGATCTGTCCACCATTGAGCATGTTTGGGACTGGATGAAGCGTCGTCTCACGCGGTCTGCACGTCCAGCACGAACGCTGGTCCAACAGAGGCGCCAGGTGGAAATGGCATGGCAAGCCGTTCCACAGGACTACATCCAGCATCTCTACGATCGTCTCCATGGGAGAATAGCAGCCTGCATTGCTGCGAAAGGTGGATATACACTGTACTAGTGCCGACATTGTGCATGCTCTGTTCCCTGTGTCTATGTGCCTGTGGTTCTGTCAGTGTGATCATGTGATGTATCTGACCCCAGGAATGTGTCAATAAAGTTTCCCCTTCCTGGGACAATGAATTCACGGTGTTCTTATTTCAATTTCCAGGAGTGTAGTTATGTGTGTCAGGGCAAAGTATGGCATGACCCAAGGAACACTTGAATGTATACTGGAAAAAGTTGCTTCTAAGCTACAAAGGGTTTCAAGATTCAAAAGTATCACAAAGGACCTGAAAATTAGATCAGATCTAAGACATACTGTTTTATCAAGGTTTACACAATTATGGAGAAATACAGATGGATGACATATACTTACCAGTTGATTCTATCCTTATGTCAAAAGATGGTATACAGGAAAAGTATTATAAACTTAAGAGATTAGAATGCAATATTTGGTGAGGGCGGAGATAGAGAATAAACAAGATAATATGATGTTGAAGAGGAAAATGAATTAAGGTCTTGACTACAAGAATTCTTAAAGACATGTGATTTCATTCCTGTCAACCCAGCACAGCGAGTGAAGCAGAAGGAGATAGACACATATAATTGCAGGTGATGGCAACTGTTAACATATATATCAATGTGATTTATCTTCAGGAATCAAAGACAAGCAATTTGAACTCATTCAAGATCCAAGGTAAACTCAAATCACAACCAAAATGTGTTCAAGAGCTGACTGTACAGAACAGAAAGGATGTAAAGTACCAGAAAGATAAGAGCTCTTTAAAAATATGTTCATGGAGCCAAAATTTATTGAGAATAAAACTTCCACTCATGAGAAATGTAAGAAGTTCACTGAAAAAATAACAAAAGCATCAAAACCATGTTTTTAAAATGTGTTAGGAAATACTTCAAAATCTGTAGCTGCAGAGGCAATTCTTAATTTCAGGCAATACAACAGACATAGCCTAGAAAACAGTTTTATTTTTCAGATGTCAGCAATAATAAATAGAGAGACAAATCAGTGACTGATTTGGCAAATCACCCAGCAATCTAGTTTGAGGTAAATGTGCTATAATGTCATGAGGTGGAAACTAGCAAGTAACAGATCTGAAAAGTTAGAAAAAAAAGCGAAGGATTTTGACAGGCCAGAAAATGAAGGGAGACCGAAAATAGAACTCATGGTGTGACATCATATCCAGGAAAGAAGAAGCATATGTCATGAAGTTTCAGCAAAGACATAAGCCAAAAAAATTTAAATTACAAAAAAAGGAAAATATAGTAAATGAAAAGAAAGGTGCTGGAGGAACAAACAGAAAAAAACAAGAACTAAACACATACTGTGGGGGATGTATCAGTACAGTATACCAAGTAGTTTTCCACACCTTAAGACCTACTGAAAATACATAATTTAAATAAAGAAAATACCAGTTTTGTTTGAGTAAGGAGAACATGGGAAAAAATTAACATGGAAAAAAGGAGAAATGAATCATGTAGGAAAAGAAACTTTTGAGGCACCAATAAAATTGTAAAGAAGTTAAAAATTATACAAGGAGAACATTGGAAAATCATAGTAAATGGGAAAAGAATTATGAATATAAGACAAAATGTATATACATACCTACAGTAGAAAATAATTCAATTAACAGACCTGTAAATAATTATAATAATGTTCAGGAAGATGATAGATGCTGAGTAACAGAATTTGAAAGACAGCCAAAAGGGCTAAAGAACACTAGTTGGAGGCAATATCCAATTAAAAATATTAAAGACATTTTGAAAAAATGCTCTTTATTTTGCTGGTTGTGATGCCCTGTTAGAAAACAGCAAAAAAGGAGTTAAAAAGCACTTTACATAATCAACATAATACTAAAGTAACAATCTGGCTTTAAGATAAATAATTGTGACAAAAAGTAGAGAGACACACTGACAGATTGTATCACATGCATAAATCTAATCTCAGGATGGAAATGGATAAATACAAAGTCCCATAAACTTGTTACCACATCCACTACTGCTCTTAGTCTACATAAATGACCTCACAAGGATGGTAAATAATTGTTTGCTGATGACAGAACACAATAGCGTGGAGGTCTGAAATCAACCATACCTCACACAGCTGAGATGATTACTTAACAAACTTAAACTGATTTATTACACACCACTTAAATGTTAACCCCACAAAGCATCATATCATGCAGTGAAATCAAAGAAACATAATCTGCTGGTACCAGAAATAGATTTTAAACTCTATACTGAATATTAAATAAAATACTTTGCATAAAATTCCTTATTGTGCGGTTCGATAAGAAGCTCCAATTCAGCACATAAATAATTTAGGTCCAGTCTCATTTACACTTGAAATTATCTTATTCTGCATTTATTTGAAGACAAAAGAGGTGTCTTATTTAGCACATTTTCATTCCCTGGTGTTTATAAAATTTTCTTCTGAGGCACTGTAGCTAAGAAAGTCAATTCTTAATTTAATAAGAGTGAACAGAAAGAACATTTTGTAATGTAGACAACAGCACAACTTACTGGTGTCTTTTAAAGAATATTGGAATACTAAAGCTGACTTTCCAACACTTTCAGTTCTTAAAGGTACTTACTTCTGGTAATAAAAATCAGCTTCAGACGATCTGCAGTTTACTCAGTGTAATAGAAGACATGAAATTATTTTCGTACTGAATTTGCCTCCTTGTCTATGATACATAATACACTACATCATCAAAGGATTTCAACTGAAAGCTAGCAAAGTATTTATTCTTTTTCATATACCTGTCAACAACTCAACACTTCTGGCATCTGGTGAGTTGTCTCCTTTATCCTTAATTATTTTAATTCTGTCAGAACTTTCCTTACTGTATTTAAGGAATAAATTATTTAAAAGTAAATAGGGTCACTCTGTAGAAAACTTGCAATGCCATTAACCACAGAACTGTTTGCTCTTGATAAAGACAACAGAGTCAAATCTCAAAAACAACAAGAGAATGGTCCTTCATTAAGGAGACTCCAAATGGAACATTCAACAGAGATTTTACTGATTAATCACTAAATCATATTGATTTTATTGACTGGAAAGTTACCAGTCCATCGGAAAGAATTGCAACATAACTTCTGACTGAGAAAGGAGTGACAGTGCCCACATAAAACATTTTACACAAAATTTACAGTTATCCAGAGCTATGAAAATATCAGTAAAGGAAATGAAACAGAGAAAGATTAAACATGTTATAACATCTCTTACTAATAACTAAATTCAGTTAGCAATTAATTCTTGTATGAATACATGGTGTCTGTTCTTTCAGACATGTCAGAAAGAACAGACACCACACTTTAATACAACTGATTCACCTTGATGGACAATGAATACACCATCTTCAGTGCAGATGCACAATTACATTTGAACTCCCGTGAAAATCTCAAAGCACTGAACGTGGAAGACATGGAGGGGGACTGTGAATGGGTGGCACTAGACGGGAATGTGTGTTGGCCAAGAGAAGTACCAAGATAGTCCACACAATTGCAATAAATACTGTGGCAGGATGGTGCAGTGGTTAATGCAACTGTCTAGTGAGCAGGAGATCCTGGGTTTGAACCACAGTCCGACACAAAATTTCACTTGTCACTGCTAGTTCTGCGAAATGTCCTGATGCAACTGACATCTATAGTTCCTTCCCTTTCCTGTCATTCCCCCCTTCATCTTCAGTTTGCATAAATATTTTTCTTTGTTATTTCTATGTTGTTTGGATCATAATTGCAACCTATTGCTAGGATATGTAATGTGTCAGCTTTAAAGTTACAGTCCACTTTTTCAATGAGAAATTCTGAAACATACTACCTATTTCTTGAACTACTTTTATACTTAGCTATGTTCAATCTCACTCTCTCTCTCTCTCTCTCTCTCTCCCCCCATCCCTCTCTCTCTTTTTTGCGTACACGCGCGCGCGCGCACACACACACACACACACACATGCACACACGCACACATGCACACACACACACACACACACACACACACACACACACACACACACACACACACACACACAGAGAGAGAGAGAGAGAGAGAGAGAGAGAGAGAGAGAGAGAGAAATCTTTTCATTGCGCATTCAAAAATTCTCCTATGGAGTGTAACATCAAGTGGATATGACTTCCGTCTGTGTTTGAAGCTAATTTTAAATTTTATTGTCTATTACACTTTTTTACACCACTTAGAAGTGTTCAAAGACACTTATGGTTAAATACAACACTCGTTCCTGTTACATGCTATGGCTGGGTGAAAGAGTGTATGTCTTTTTTGCTCCTAGTATTAGATTTACAAATGAAAATTTCATTTCCAAATTGTGGTTTGCTGTTGAAAATAAACTTCATATGGAGTAATTCTACTAAAAGATTGTTGTCAGTATGTCCAGTTGGTTAAAGAGCTTACTATAATGCAGTGTGATAACAACTGTCAAATAAAAGTAAATAAAAATAAAATTCATTATGAATGTTAATCTTGAAAATCGCAGATAACTAAGATTGTTTAAAAAAATTGTAGTTGAAATGTTTGCTCCTTTTTGTTATTCAGCTGCAGTTGATTCTTCCTGCAAATTTCTTAAATGATAATGGTCCAGACAACACCAGTGTTTTAGTAATGTGAAAAGTCACAAAGGAAGATTCAGGTGTACACAGATTTATTTAACGTCACATCACATAGTGCAGCTCAAAATCTCACACTGTTTTGACTCTCCTACATGATCTCTCAAGGGTCTTATACACTCTCAAACTATTTGAAAATCATTGCACATAGTAATTTAATAAATTACAATCATACAAGTAGTTCAAAATTATGGAAAAGGTTATCATTCCAAGACTGCAAGTGAAATACATGAAATAAGACACAAAGTCAAATACATATTTGTCATTTTCATGAAAAAATAAGTGAAATGATTCAAATAAACAAGGCTGATTACATTTTTATTAATTACTGAAACTGACATAGTCCAAGTATTCCTCCCTTGTTTCCTGCTTGAAATATGAGTGTGAGGAGGAAGTCTGAGTCAGTTACACAAAACAACACTCCCAATTTGCAGTAGTTGCTCCTGAACGTATCAAAGGCTTCCACAGAACTTACATGGTGGAACTGCACAAAGATAATGTTTAGCTTAGTTCAAAGACGATACTCAGATCGATTCTGGTGTCGACCTTATTGGCGCCACATAGGCCCCTCCATCCCCATGCAGTATGGAGTACTCTTGAGAGGCCAGGGTGGGGGGGGGGGGGGTGGGTGGGAAGGTGACTATGGCATTAGCAGGAGTGGTCTGTGGTGGCCGGACCACGGTCAGCCCGACAGCATTGTCGGGGAGCTGTGTAGGTAGATGTCGTGAAGGAAGGTTCAGTGACCGAACCTGGAAGTTGTTGAAGCGCGCCGGGCATCGTGTATCATCGTGTAGCATTATAGAGATGTTGTGGATTATGTCTGGGGGACAGGCACAAGCACCTCGAGTGAGGGCACGTTCAAGATGGGGGGGGGGGGGGGGGGGGGCGTGAGAAACCTCAACAGGGCAAGGCAGGGAACGGTGTAGAGGCCGAAGGGACCGGCGAAGGGTCCAGCGGCGAGGGCGTGATCATAGGTAAGCTTGACGTGGGGAGAATGTGATCACTTGACAGAGTGCGTGACACCGAAGTAGGGGGCTAGGTCGGAGGAGTGCTCGACGATTGGAGCTGGAAGTCACTTGACCGAGTGTGTAAGTCCGACGTGGAAGGAGTGGTCGGAGCGTCGTGAGCCATAACAGTGAGTGGCGTAGTCGTGGCCTGAAGGGGGGTAGAAGCGGACTCGACATGAGCAGGCTTAAGTCTGTTGAGAGAGACTGTAACAGCTGAATCTTTTATCTGGTTGTCATAGGTGTTGGCTGAGCATTGGGGAACTCGGTATGGGCCGGTATATGGAGGTTGGAGGGGAGCATGGACAGTGTCATCTCGGAGCATGACGTATTCGCAATTGTCCAGAGATTTCGGGACTTTAACCTTAGGGTGGGAGTGGCTGGCAGGCAGAGGGATATGGAGGTTGGTGAAGTGGCGTCTGACGCGGTCCACGAAGGTAGGTAAGTCAGACAGGGAGAGAAGTGGAAGGGCTCACAAGTTCGCCAGGGAGAACAATGTTCTGGCCAGCTAGTGTGCCTTTGAGGTCTTCCTTATAGATCGCACGAATGCCGAGTAGCACAAGGGGAGGACCTCCATTCATAGAGAGTCGTGGCATCAAAGAGCTGCCTTGAAAGTGCGGTGCCAGCGCTCAACTAGCCCGTTACTTTGTGGGTGATAGGCTGTGGTATGGATGCGCCTGATGCCGCAAATGTTACAAATCTCATTGAACAGGGCCAACTTAAATTGTCTGCCTTGGTCAGTCATGATGATAACTGGACATCCGAAACGCGATACCCATGACTCGACAAAACCTCGAGCAACAGTTTCTGCCATAATATTGGGGAGGGGGACAGCCTTGACCCAAAGTTGTTTGGCCGATAGATGAGAGAACATAACAAGAGCCGTTAGAAGGGGTAGAGGGCCGACAATGTCAATATGAATATGCTGGAAACGCCCAGGAGGAATCGAAAAGGCGCCGAATGGCTTGTGTACTTTGCATTGTTGGCACGTGACGCAGGAACGTGCCCGTTGCTGGCAATCCTTGTTGACATTTCTCCACACAAAGTACTCTGCTAATAGGCGGGCGGACGCACAAACACCAGGGTGGGCTAAATTATGCAGTGCATTACAGACAGCTCGATGGAGCGTGGTTGGGATGTGGGGGCGTAATGTGCTCGTACTGTCGTCGCACCAGATCTCACAAGAAATGCCAGGGAAGGTGGTGTGGACGAAGTGTAGTGAAGAGTTATGGTCTGAAATCAGGCTTTGTGCGTCCTCGTCGGCGGGTTGGAGGTTAGGCATTTCAGAGAGGTCTAACAGCGAATGGACGGCATCGACTCATGAAAGGAAATCAGCAACTATATTGTCATCACCCTTTATGTGTATGACATTGGTAATGAACTGAGATATGAAGTCCCTGTATCTGAACTGGCAAGGAGGCAGGTCAGCTGGTGGGTTTGTAATGGTCGCAGCCAGGGGTTTTTGGTCTGTTAAAACATAGAAAGGGCGTCCCTCAATGTCAGTCATAAAATGTTTGATCGCTTCGTAGACCGCGAGCCACTCCCTGTCAAATGCAGAATATTTCCGTTGTGCGTTGGTGAGCTTGTGTGAGAAGAACTGCAGAGGCAACGTCTGGCCATCGATTGTCTGGCTAAGGACAGCGCCGATGGCAGCATCACTCGCGTCTGTGGTGATGAAAAGCTGTGCATTGGGATGAGGATGCGCAATGCTGCAGGTCTCGGCAGGAAGATTTTTAATGGCAGTGAAAGAGTCAGTCATAGCAGGGGTCCATGGAACGGGCCAAGATCCAGAAGTGTGGGTGCCTGCCAAGGCGTCCATCAGTGTAGTCTGAATCTCTGCAGCCCAAGGTAGTTGTCGGTGATAATAATTAACCATCCCCAGAAAGCACCAGAACTCTTTGAATGATGCAGGTCTAGGTAGGTTTAGTATTGTTTGTACTTTCTCAGGGGGCGATGAAATGCCATCGGCAGAGACCTGAAAACCGAGAAAAGTTACAGCGGGTTGATGTAGCTGCAATTTGTCCTGGTTGGTCTTGATGCCTGCTGCTGTGAGAGTGTTCATAACAGTTTGCACATGTCAAATGTTATCCTTGATGGAGGAGCTGAACACAAGAATGTCATCAAGATATGCAAAGCAGAATTTTAGTTTGAATAGTTCTTCGTTGATGAAGCGTTGCCAGGTCTGCCTTGCGTTTTTCAGACCGAAGGGCATGAATTGAAATTGAAATAAACCGATCGGGGTGGTGATTGCTGTCTTCTCGATGTCTTCAGGTGCCATGGGCATCTGGTGGTATGCCCGTTTGCAATCAATGGCAGAGAACGTGGTCGCACCTGTGAGAGAACTGGTAAAGTCGGCAATGTTGGGTATGGGGTAGGTGTCCATAATAGTTCATACGTTTAGTCGACGGTAGTATCTGCACATGCGCCATGACCGGTCTTTCTTGGGTGTCATATGTATGGGCGTAGACCAGCTACTGGCAGAGGGTTCAATGACACCGGAGCTTAGTAGTTCAGAAATCTGTTTTTTAGGGTCGGAGAGGCGCTCGAGACAAAGTCGATGTGGTTTACCGGAGATTGGGGGGCCTGGCGTGTGGCAAAGCTTGTCAACCATGCCGTTGGTGACGACGGAAATGTTGCCAGCAGCACAGGAGGTGGTTTGTTTACAATGTGTGGCGGGCGGGGCAGAAAGGCGTGTTCATGGTGTTCGGAGCCACTCGGCAGATCCAACGGGAGCCGAGGTGGTGAAGTGTCCCAGGAGTCTACGTGACAAGATGGCCACCGGCACGAAGCAGTGACACCATGGTCGGGTGAGCTCAGTAGAGCTCGTGAAGCGTTAGTGAGTCCACTGTCCAAGGGCGCGGCTTGTGGCAGCACGGTCACAGGCGAAGCGCTAGGTGCGAGTGCACTGTTTGTGTTGTCAGTGGCAGTCGCACGGTGACGCGCAGGAGCTGAAGTTGCATAGTTTGAGGTGCTGTCCGCGAGGGGAGGGGTAGGAGCTGTCAGTTCGGGAACACATGATGCTTGTCGCGCATGTGCACTCGTGTCCGGCCGAGTGTCAAATGCTGCAGTGTTAAGGGGGTGTGGTCCTGTGGAACTGTCAGTACACATTATGGTAGACTAGATAGCACAGTTGCGAGGGGTAACGTGAGGTAAGCACACGGAGACTCGATTGCTGGGACTACAAGCAGATTCGGCGCACTTACTGACCTCGCTTTGTCCTTGCTGCAGTGTCTGTAATTACTTTGCTGCGTCGGAGAGCTGGAGCAGAGTTTCGTGGAGCCAGAGGAAGAGCTTGAAGTTTTCCTTGTGTAGGCGAGCGACGTTTTTGAGCTCGACAAGGCACTTATGCGTGATTTCTGGTAACGTCGTCGGCAGACACGAGCATGTACAGATGAGATGAGCCAGGATCGATTTTTCACGGGGGGGTTTGCTCGATGGAGCACAGGGGAAGTGAGTCTTGGACGGGTGATGAAACATGGTGTTTCGCACTGGGTCCAGTGAAAGTTTTTGGTATCGCAAGAAGTCAATACCTAGTATAGGTTCTTTAATTTCACACACTAAAAAAGTCCACTGGAGTTTGCAGTTTACGGAGAGTGAGACTGTTGTGTCGGCAGACTTGCCAACACTACGTACACTAATTGAAAGAGGCGGCCAAGATGCACGCGCTAACTCACGAAGGATGGAGTGAGGTCTGAAACAGGAGACTTAATGAATGCTATAAAGAAAAGTACATAGCTTCTGGACTACTTAACTTTTAATCCTTCCTTTGTATACATCGTTCTTGATGAGACATCTGGAGATTGTGGCGATACAAGTGAGACTCTGTAGATACAAGCTATCTAAGGCTAATGGCGCCTTGCTAGGTCGTAGACATGGACTTAGCTGAAGGCTATTCTAACTGTCTCTCGGTAAATGAGAGCAAAGGCTTCGTCCGTATAGTCTCTAGCAACGTCGTCGTACAACTGGGGCGAGTTCTCGTACGTCGCTCGAGACCTGCCGTGTGGTGGCGCTCAGTCTGCGATCACACCGTGGTGACACGCGGGTCCGACAAGTACTAATGGACCGCGGCCAATTTAAGCTACCACCTAGCAAGTGTGGTGTCTGGCTGTGACACCACATTCCTCCCCCGCAAATCGGCGAACGATCGTGTTATAAGGCTTCCGTCCACCGTGGGGAGGACCCCATGTTGACGTATGCGATGAGGTGGGGAGCCTAACAACAGGCGAGGCTGTGCCACCCGCACCCGGCCATTCGGTCCAAGGGGAGCTAGGAAACGCCTGAAAACCTAGTCCGGGGTGCACGTCAACATGCGGTATATGCGCCCGTAGAGAGACAGGAGGGGCCGAAGGGTCGACCTCCATGTGGTTGGGGCACCCCACGGGCGAAGACGACATCTGGTCCGGAGCGGGCAAGAGTTCCATGGTGGAGGACAGCTGGTCACGGGGAGCGAGCGGCGGCGCGTGACCCAGGGAGGCGCTGGGCGGCGGCAGCGAAGCGTCCACTGCGGGCGGCGCCAGTGGCGGCTGCGGCGAGGACGCGACGCGATGGGGCAAAATGGAAGGCATCATCGGTAACACCTGGGGATGAGGCGAGCCAGTAGATGGGTCCCCAGGGCGCTGACCGGACGGCACCGTCGCTGAAAGCAGACGGGGAGCGGCAGAACCCAGGCGACGACAGAGGCGCAGCTGATTGAGATGCCGACGCACCTCACCAGAGGCCCCCAAAACCAAATACATCGCGCAGCCGAGGCAGCGAAGAATGCGCCCTGCGAGCCAACTCCGTGAACCGCGATAGTTGCGATAGAATACAACGTCGCCAGGAGCAAAAGCAGGAGTCTGCCGCTGCACAGGAACCTGATGCGGTCGATGCAGCAAAGACATCAAGGTTCGATGAGGACGACCATGGAGCAACTCAGCCGGCGAGCGACCATCGCGGGGCTGAGAGCGATACGAAGACAAAAAGAGCAATAACGCGTCCTCCCTAGAATGCGACTCTTTCAACTTCAACATCTGTGACTCTAAAGTCCGGACCAATCGTTCAGCGGCACCGTTTGACTGAGGCGAAAACGGCGCGGATGTCAGATGTTGAATACCATTGGCCGTGCAGAATGACTGAAATTCTGCGGACATGAATTGTGGGCCATTGTCGGAAACAATAGTCTGGGGAAGACCTTCAATGCAAAAAATAGCGGACAACGCTTGGATGGTGGCAGATGACGTCGTGGAAGACATCCGGACAACAAATGGAAAATTACTGAATGAATCGACAACAACCAACCATCGAGCATTCCAGAATAGACCAGCAAAATCGATGTGCAAGCGTTGCCAAGGGGAAGCGGCTGTCGGCCATGCAAAGAATTTCCGCGGCGGTGCGGATTGTTGTTCGGCACACGCCATGCAAGAAGAGCACAGATTCGCAATCGCAGCATCGATTCCGAACCAAGTACAGTGCTGACGAGCAAGTTGTTTCATGCGCACTATACCCCAATGTCCGTGGTGAAGAAGCTGTAAGACAGAGGACTGTAACGAACGTGGGACCACGACTCTGGACTGATCAGTATCAGAACGCAACAACAAAACACCACGTCGTACAAAAAGTCTCTCCCTGTGAGCAAAAAATCGGCGAACCAACGGATCCTCGATCCGTGACTTTGACAAGGGCCATTGCGTAGCAACAAAACGCAAAACAGTAGCAAGGACAGGGTCAGCAGCAGTGGCTGTAGCGACACGACGAAAATCAATCGGAAACGATTCGACCACGTCATCGGTTTCCGAATCAATGAACATGCAAGCAAGTTCGGAACCTTTGAATGTTCTTGCGACCTCATCACGCAATGCGTGGGGAACATTGCGCGCTCTGAAAAATTTCGGTTGCACGTCCACTTTGAGTTCCAAATGTGCTTCATAGTTCTTAGCGCAACCAAGGCCCGGTGCAAAAATGTCTGCAAATTCTTCACAAAGACGAGAAACACTAGCGGAAGGCACAGTCTGGTTCACTGATAGGACCTGATTTACGATAGACAAGTTAAACAATTGAAATAAATCTAAACCAAACAAGTTCATTGCCGTAGAAGAACGAAGAACGTAAAATGATACAAGTTTTGTTTGTCCCTTGTATGTGGCAAGAAGGCTGCACTGTCCTAACACAGGTATCTGCTGTCCTAAGTAACTATTGAGCTGAACATTTGCGGCACGCAACGGAGGTTTGCCCAGTTGTTTGTACGTGTCATAATTGAGCAATGAAACTGCAGCTCCGGTATCGAGCTGGAATGGTATCACTTTGCCTCCAAAGTCTAAGTCTACAAAAAGTTTATTGTCCTGCTGACGACAAGAGCGACTGTTTTGTGCAAGTTGAACTGATACAGGTACAGAAGCACTTGCGACTTTATGGGAGTTCCGGCGACGTCGACGCACACTTTTTGTGGGACGAACACAGTCACTGTTAGATAAAGTGGCACTGGACGGGGTGGAATTAACGACATAAATGTCCATGGGCGAAGGTCCACGAGCCTGATTGTCCCTGGTTCGATTCCGGCGCGAAGCAAAGGGCCTGGAATCGTTGTGATTGTCTGATCGTAGCTTTTTCTGGCAAACACTTTGAACATGCCCTTTTTTATGGCAGTAAAAGCAAATAGCTTGGCGTGACGGGCAATTGTCACGCGAATGTCTAGTGGGACACCACGGGCATGATTTCAGAACTGCATTGGCATGCTTACGTGGCACACGTGTTTGCGAGCAAGGCTGCAGCTGCGCTGACGTGCGCGAGGGCCGTTTAGCGTCCCGTGCTGTGTGGCCGGCGGGCCAGTCAATGCGACAAACTGCTGGCGAAGTTTCAAATGATTCCTGAGCAAAGTCAAGTGTGTCTTGCCTATCCAATATGTCTATCACTTGTTGAAGGGAGGGATTAACTAGTTTCAAAATCTGTTCCCGTATACGAACATCAGAAACGTTCTGTGCTATTGCATCACGCACCATAGTATCTGAATATGGAAGTCCACATTCACATGCAAAATCACAATCCCTAGTAAGTCCTTGCAATGTTGCAACCCACTCCTTATTAGTCTGACCGGCCGTACGTTTGGTACGAAAGAACGTATACCTTTTTGCAACTACATTAACTGTTTCCTTGAAATAGGCATCCAAAGCAGACAAAATTTCGTCGTAGGACAGAGTTGCTACGTCACGTCGGGGAAACAATTTCACTATCACACGGTAGGTGGACACACCAACACAAGAAAGCAAAAACGGCTGCCACTCATTACCTTGAATTCTGAAGGCGGCTAGATGGAAGCCGAATTGTCAGCACCATTCCGGCCAGGGCTCGTGGGCGGCGTCAAAGCTACGAAACGGAGGTGCAACGGCATGTTGTGGCTGTGGTAGCGATGAAGCGGCGGCGGCCGCATCGTTTTGCAGCGCACGTTGACCCTGGACGAGCTGTCCAAGGGCATCCAATAACGCCTGCGTCTGCTGATTCTGCAAACGATAAAATTCGGACAGTACATCTGGCGAAGCCATGACACAAGGAAATGTAAGCAATGAGAAAGAACAAGATCCTGATTAATCCGCGTTGCCAAAAATTGTTGTGTCGGCAGACTTGCCAACACTACGTACACTAATTGAAAGAGGCGGCCAAGATGCACGCGCTAACTCACGAAGGATGGAGTGAGGTCTGAAACAGGAGACTTAATGAATGCTATAAAGAAAAGTACATAGCTTCTGGACTACTTAACTTTTAATCCTTCCTTTGTATACATCGTTCTTGATGAGATATCTGGAGATTGTGGCGATACAAGTGAGACTCTGTAGATACAAGCTATCTAAGGCTAATGGCGCCTTGCTAGGTCGTAGACATGGACTTAGCTGAAGGCTATTCTAACTGTCTCTCGGTAAATGAGAGCAAAGGCTTCGTCCGTATAGTCTCTAGCAACGTCGTCGTACAACTGGGGCGGGTTCTCGTACGTTGCTCGAGACCTGCCGTGTGGTGGCGCTCAGTCTGCGATCACACCGTGGCGACACGCGGGTCCGACATGTACTAATGGACCGCGGCCGATTTAAGCTACCACCTAGCAAGTGTGGTGTCTGGCTGTGACACCACAGAGACGACATGTGAAGTTGAACCCGAGCATTGTAGTTTAGTTGAATTCACGGCTTGCAGTGAAGTTTGATGAGGGCAGAGGTTCGACGACGCTAAGGACGTAGGCAGCAGTGAAACATCGGAGCCTGTGTCCACTAGGAAAAGGTGGCTGAGGTTTACAGGTCGCAGCAGGTTCGGTTGCAGGAGAGCTGTGTCAGAGAATAGATCAGCGCTGACCAGGGCATGTAGCCATCTCCAGAGCTTGGAAGGTTTGTCATTGCCTAGTTGCTCGACGTGGAGCACTTGCCGTATTGCCACCTCTGCTGAGCGTGCAAGCCAACGTAGAACTGTCTTTTTGGCTAGAGTGTACCAGGTAGATGAGTCCGGGGCGTCGATCAGGTCAGCAATCAAGTCCTCCTGGTCGTGCAGGTGGGTGATGAGGCACAGAAACCTGGCTGACTTATCAAGTTTGTAATAGTCAAACACTTCGTCCACAATTTTGAACTAGAATGTATCTGTGTCTGGATTAAATGGCGGCAGCGTCGGTAAACATTAGAGAATGTTTGGAAGAACAGGTTGAGTTGAGTTCGTCAGGCACTGCCTGAAACGAGCTGTTGTTGCTGTAGTATTCCAGGAGAGTGTGCCTCCAGGGGATGTGGTAACGACGGCTGTTCGGGTGGCAGCGTGAAGGTGACACGTTGTGGTTGATCGCGATCCGTCACGCTTTGGAAGACCAACGTGGATGAGGCACCAAGATGTGCCAAGAACGGTAGCAGAAGCTCGACTGGAGCTGGCACGTGGGTGACAGGTGAGATAAAGTTCAAAGTTGGAGAGCGCGTGTTAGTCCGTGGAAAGCTCGACGTATGATCAGAGCTGGGACCACCTGTGTTGCAGGAAGGTTGCAGAGGTGCGGGCTGTCCAGAAGCACAGTGTGGGAAATGATGTCGAACATGGGGTGGAATGTGTGAAAGTTCACTGTTCATAGTCACTCCACTCAAAACGGTGTGCGGATAAGGTGAATGTCATGGCACAAAACACAGGCATAGTAGTAGAACGGAGGTGGAGGTCAGGCACAGATAACAAGTAATTGTTTCTGTTGCAGGCCAAGGTATTGAAGTAGGAAGGTAAGTGCTGATGCTGAACCGAGGCAGGTGTGGGCATGGTCAGATGCTGAGTAGGTTGACCTGTGAACGAAGCAGTTCTGGCCATGTGGCCGATATCCGCATGGTATTGGACGGATTGCGGCATGGCAAATCGTTGTCCTGGCGGTGGTAGGTTGTCCAACGAAGCAGTTGCAGAGATCGGCATTGGTCCCGCACTGCACGGAGATCCATAAGAGCGAACTGAACTGTCGATGAGGGAGGGCACATGTGGTGGGAACAAAGGCGTCTGATAGCCAGAGTCATGCACACTCCTAATCTCACTTATTGTTGCAGGCTCGAAACGTCTGGCGAAATCGTTGTAATCGTCAAGTGAGATGCATCATGTTGCATTCCTGGCGGGTGTACACTGCCCGCAACACGATGCATGTTGATGACAAAATCCGGCGTTAGGCATTGGGCCGAAGTCATTGTTCGAATGTCGTGTTCATGTAAAACACATGAAAATACCCGACGTGGAGGCTACCAACATGGTAAAATGGCGAAAATGGAAGATGGTTCAACTCAGGGTCGCCAGTGAGGAGGAATTTCAGGTCGGTTACACCAAACAACACTCCCATTTTGCAGTAGTTCGTTATTGAGCTGATCATTAATGGGAAATTGCTTTGTTTGGCTGCTTGGAGACCATTTGCAGCCATTTGATGATGGAATTTTTTGGGATGACAATATGCCACATCACTGGCCTACAATTGTTCTCGATTGGTTTGAAAAATATTCTGGATAGTTTGAATGAATGATTTGGGCACTCACATCACCCGATATGAATCCCATCAAACATTTATGGAACAAAGTCAACAGGTCATGCACCAGCAAAACTTTTGCAATTATGGATGGCTATAGAGGCAGCATGGCTCCATATTTCTGAAGGGGACTTCCAAAGACTTGCTGAGTCAATACCATACCAAGTTGCTGCACTGTGCTATGCAAAAGGATGTCCAACATGATATTAGGAGGTATCCCATGACTTTTGTTACCTCAGTAGACATATATAGGTCCTGTCTAATGACTTAACGGGGAATGTGATGGAAAATAAACATTTATTTAAAAAATCATTACAGCCATATTTATTAATGTTCAAACCTAAAATTTTGCATGTGTAAAGCAAAAAAGCTGTGTTTTAATAGAAAAATATAATAAAGTATGCAGGATTAACATTTTGCCAGAAAACTTAATTTTTAATTCTTTAATTGTCTTTTTATAAAAAAAGCCATAACTCAAATTATAATGATGCAATTAACCTGAAAATTTTATTGTAATGTCCTGAGAAGGTTAAAAGACCACTGTACTAAAGTTATTAATTTATGGTACAAATTGTATCATTAACAGAGTTTTTAATTTGGCACATCCAAAATTAACCTTTTTTTCTACATACAATCATCTAAAAATCAGAATGTAATTGCAGGATCTCATATTTTTTAGTTCCAGAAAGACAGCAAGATGTTGCAAACTGTTCCTGAAAATTTCATAGCATTAGCGAATATACTTTTTGAGAAAAGGTTTCTAATAATGTACAAAATGAAAAACAGAGGAAATGAGGTTCAAAGATTTTCTTCTCATACTTCTACATGTAATAAGCTTATCTCAATTTACTGATACTCTTCATTCTCCATGTTTGTCTTCTCTCCTCTTTGAATTTGCCTGGCCTGTACTTACAAGTAAGAAACTGATTTGTTAGCTTCCTTGATCCTGCTCTCGTTGATGGTGTAAAACACTTTTGTTACAAACACACCAAGATCTATACCAATTCTCTTCAGCACTTCAATCTTGCCTTTATTTCCATTACTGTAACATAAAACTGCATCATAGACACCTATTTTGAGTACTTCAAGTCCACAGAATGTCCTTTTTGAGCATCTAATCCCAATTAAATTACTGAGGCTCTGATTTGCATTTTGTGTCTTTCTGCGAAGGAACTCCCTCAATAAATCAGGGTTTGCAAGAAACCTGAACATGGGCATAATTGCAGTCATAACAGTTGCTGGTAATAAGTGTTTGTGGGAATACGTCACACTTGTGTTGTTGAACTTACACCAATCGTCTTTCAGAAACAGATTGTGCATTAGTGTTTGGTCAGTGGATAGTTTACGGAAAAAAATGGCCCACGCAGCATGACTAATTGCCTCGAAATTATGTATGTTTTTCCTGATGGCTCTTCCCTAAAATAACTGAAGAGAATCAATCTCTTACAGAGTAAGTCTGCCTTTTCCTTCTAGTGGTATTCCATCCTCAAGTACTTCACCTTTCTTCTCTTTCAGCAAGTGACAAAGCCTGCCAAAAACCTCTTTTGGATGTGGCCAACACATTCCAGCTTTTCTATTGTTGTATTGTATGGATTTTTATCTGCTACACCTTTAACTAAAAGGAGTTGCCATTACCAGGGTATTTAGATTATCTAACACCATTCTGGTCCTCAGATCTGGAGAACATCTTCATAACTGCAGCAGCCCCCATGCCACCATTTGAGCCACTGTAATTTTTAGAGCATGCTTATCTTGTCACTGTTTCTCACTGTCTTCATTTTGGACATTTTCCTTGTTGCACACTGGTGGCAGTATTTAGACATAATTTCTACATCTAAAACTTTACCTGAGTCAATACCAATAACAGATGCAACACCATATGGAGATGTGTGACCCCTTTTCATCCAGGTCCTGTCTACAGACTCATACAGGTCAGTAACATTTTAGGAGATTCACTGTCGTGAATATCTGCCGCAGGATCTGTTTCTTTTTGGTTTACTTCCACAATTCTTCCACTGCTTTCTTCAGAGAAACTTGGGCAGTATTGCATACAGCATCATACATTTCTTTATTTATTTTTTCAAACCTTGCACAAAATGAAGGCATGTTCAGAAAACCACACAATAAAATACCTTCTTCCCTGCCCTGTACAAGGCATCTCAGAGCATATGCTAACCTAAAATTGCTTTAAAAAAATACAGCTTTTTGGAGGAGGAAAATGAAAATTCATAGCCACATGAATTACAAATTAATTTAGAATCACAAGCTATTCCCACTCTTCTTTCTTTCTTCAACAACAATCATGCATTCTGTATAGCCCTATTGTCATGCTTTTCCAAAGTGATAGAAACGATAATGAAAAACAGGCTTTTGAGCTATCTAAGTAAATTCAATCTCCTCTGCAATGACCAGCATGGTTTCAGGCATGGTAGAGGTACAGAATCTGCAATAGCACAGTTTACAAAAACAGTTTTAGAAGCACTAGATGAGAACAGCTATGTAACTGGCTTTTCCTAGACCTGTCTAAGTCGTTTGATACCGTTGAGCACCAGAAGCTGTTGCATAAATTAGAGGCACTAGGAGTAAGCGGAGAGGTTCTGAAATGGTTTCATTCATATCTAGAAAACAGAGTACAGTTAGTAGAGATCACACATGTCCCCAGTGGATCAAAGTACATTGAGAAACATATATGTGATCCACAATATATCAATATTGGGGTCCCTCAAGGAAGTGTACTAGGCCCTGTATTATTTCTGGCATATATAAATGATATCAGCCATGGAGAGAAGATATTGTTTGCGGATGACAGCAACATAGTAATCACCAGTAAGACACCAGCACAAATGTTGGAAAATTCTACTGAAATGCTGAGGGATGTTCACAAATGGTTTCAGGAAAACAAAGTAACTCTCAACGAAAAGAAAACAAATACAATATGCTTTAAAATGAAAAGAAAACAGAGTCTCTTACATTTAAAACTAGATAACATATCCATAGATGATGTACCTACAACAAAATTCTTAGGGTTGCGCATTGACAGCCAAATGAAGTGGAATGAACATGCTATGAAACTCTCTAAAAAGATATCCACAACATGTTACGCACTTAGAGTCCTTGTATCCGCATGCAGTAGTGAATGTTTGAGAACTATATACTTTAGTTATGTTCATTCAGATATCAGTTTTGGTATTATTTTATGGGGAAACAGTGCTCAGAATTTACAAAGAGTATTTAAAATGCAAAACAGAGCAGTAAGTATTATAACAAATAGCAGTAAGCGGGCCCACTGCAGAGAACTTTTCAAAATGTTAGAAATTCTAACTGTTCCTTTATATTCCAAACCAAAGTGTACATCAAGAAAAATATAGAAAATTATAGCACAAATTGCAGTTTTCATAACTATAGTACAAGAACAAGTCACTGTCTTCACCCAGACAGGAAGAATAAACTTAAGAGTCAAAATAGCTTCTCGTATGAAGGTGTAAATCTGTATAATAAACTGTCACAGAAAATAAGAGAAGCAGATAACATGTACCGCTTTAGGAAAAATCTTAAATTGTTTTTGCAGGAACACTGCTTTTACACTATAAGTGAATTCTTTAGTACAAAATGATTGTAAATAGCTTTTGTTTCACAATATTTTGATAAGCAGCAAAAATGTATAAATATATGAATGTATACAACTGACAACGTCCATACATTTTAAAATGTCCACCGATGGCTAAATAAATAAATAAATAAATAAATTTTTACAGCTAACACATGAACGTAGAAACTTTATAGCTTGGCAGAGAAGCTCTAAATCAAAAAGTCTGAATCCAGTGGAATCCATATCAACATTATTCAAGTACCTGTACAATTCTCCTGTCCTGAGATTCGATGCTGAAGCTGAGAGCTTATGTCATTTGTTTTGAGCTGCTTCCTCTTTTTTGTTGGTAAACCAATTTCCATGAAACTTCCATTTCCTAAACACAGTTTTTCCACCACCCATTATGCATAAATCTTGACTTCCACATAAAGGTTTGTGAATCCAACCTCCCACTGACTAATATTAGTTACTATTCTCAAAACGTAGATAAACAACGTGGAAGAAAGTTTTCAGGCAAAGATATAGATGCCAGCCACAGATATAGATGTCAGCCAAAGGTATCAACAAAAAAAATGGCCTTCACACTGACAAAAATTCCACTGAAGCAAGCCGTTTCCCAAATGTCGGAAAAGGTGGGAGTGGCTGCCAGTGCAGAGTTAATCAGTTCAACAATTTAAAGGTATTTCTAAAACCGCTATCATGATAAAATTACTACACACACAACACTTCCTCTGGAAGTGATTGGTCATGTGACACAGTAATGTTATGTATAGAATGAAACTTTTTCAACTTTTCCTCATCAGTCTTATTCTTTAACATAACTCATTTTCAGTAGTGTTGGAATGAGGAGATAACTGTGTAGATCATGAAAATGATATTTTTGAAAAATCGATTTTTTGGATCAAAATCCATTACATCCCCCTGTAACAGTTAAACAAGTAATCTAAATTATCTTTGAAATCCTATGAAAAACGAGCTGTTACATTTTGATAACACTTCCCCCAACCCCCTCCAGAAATATTTTACAACCACAGCTTGGACAAAACTTTTGCAGGCAAGCCACAAAACAGCTAACAGAGCACAAGAACTTATGCATTCATACATATGACAGTAATTACTACACACACAACACATCCTTCAGAAGTGATTGGTCATGTGAAACAGTAATATTATGTATAGAAATGAAACTTTTTCAACTTTTCCTCATCTAATACAGGATTAGTCTTTTTCTTTAACATAACTCATTTTCAGTATTGTTGGAATGAGGCAGATAAATCTAACATTTATCCTAACTTTCCTTTTGAGGCAGGCAAGCACAACTGACATTTCAGTCTTTCACTTCAAACACGACACACAGTGACAGTACTATAGATCTCCCTGTACAAGTTTTCATAGTCAGTTATCATTTCCCCCTGTGTACTCTAATCTCAGATGATCAACCATAAGTACGTCCCCATTTGCTAAAAGCACATAAATAAGCTATCAGTATTTCCCAATGCAGATCATTTGCAGCCAAATACATATTTTCTTTCCACAGACAGCATGTCAGTATAAATGCTCTTCCTTTCTATGGCAGGGCACTTCAAGTAAAATATCAGTTCTCTCTTTCCAATATGTAGCAAATCACCAGTAGTGCATATTCCCTGTAGAATGATTTCAGTATTGATTTTATTTTACTAATCCAAGTAATCATAATATTGTGCAATTTGCATGTATAATTTTGGACAAGTCAGCCTACATTTTTACAATTATATTGTTGCAATTTTAATTGTTTCATGAAAGTTTGTTCAATATTACAAGAAAATAATAGACATTACATTGTACTTTTACTTGTTCATACTGGAAAGAAACATGAGCTAAGTGATCAGTTATTAAGAAATTTATTAACATTTATCACCTTTTTTTAAAAAAATCATTTACTGTGCGAAAGATTTACTCCAAAAGAATTTTTTTAAATTTACATGTGAAAACTCTTGATATTTCTGGTTTTTATTATTATTATTATTATTTATTTCAGCGGATTGGTTATTAAACATCCATATCCAAACATACAGGAGACTCTTTTGGTATCAAGATGTTCTGGACTGAAACATATGTAGGTCAGACTGCTGTCTTGTTTTGTAGCTATGAATGTGTTCATTTAATATTAGTGGGTTGTCAGTGTTAATAGATAGGTTGTAACAGATGATATAATACTGTGAATGTAAATAGATGGCAGTGTCAATTAGCAAGTTTCTTGAAATGTTGCCTACATGACTTATTATATCTCAGATTGCATATTATACATATCGCCTTTTTTGAATTTTAAAGATATCTCTGCTGCAGGGTGAGTTCCCACCAGAACATGATCCCATACTGTAGTATGGAGTGAAAGTAAGAATAATATACCTGTGTGAGGACTAATTTGGTGACTGATTTGGTGAATAATCTTAGAATATAACACACAGTTGATAGCTTATTTGAGATGTAATTGACATGTGTGTTCCACTTAAGATTTTCTTCAAGCCATATACCAAGAAGTGTAATGGAGCTCGCACTGTTGAGCTCTTCCTTGTTCAGGAGCGAGTTGGAGATTTCTCATTTCTGTCATGTAAGGCTGAAACTTATGTAGGTTTGTAGTGACCTGTAGCCCAGCATTTTGAGGGATGTGCGCAATGCTGCACCAAACCATGCATGTTTCCAAATGCCAGTGGCAATTGAACATAGGCGCTTCATCTGATTGCCTTTCTCCTGCCAGCCAATGGGCATTTTGTGTGAGAGGTCACAGGGCCTGAAGGTAACGTACACGGATAGTTGAAGACAAAATTGATCCACCACCTATCTGCATCACAAGAAGAGCGCATCCATCAGTTATTAACTCAAGAAGAAATTGTAGACCAAAGTCTGTCACAGTATCTTAGAAGTAAAATTGACTCTGGTACAGTACCTGATCAACTACTATGTACAAGCTGGAGCAGTCGCTTACCTCCATCTATCAAGTTGATTATTGCGACACTGTTGGACACACTTACAATCAATATGTAGGTGGGAGATGCTGGCATAGTTGGTGTGGGCCTCTGGGTCGTTTCTGTTGTTCTGTTGCTTGGGTTGGCGCTGGAACAGGCAGTGGGTGAGGCAGCAGTTGTCTGTTTGCTGGGGGTAGCTCGTGGAAAATATATACCAGTTTGACTCTGTCAAAAGTGACAGTGGTACGTTTTCCATTCAGGAGACTGTCCAGTGCAAGGCCTGAATGGCTCTGGGGTGCATATCTACTGGATGAGCTCTCTGACACACCTAACAAGCGTAGAAGGAACCTCTTCTCATCTTGATGCTGCTTCTATGAAATCACAAGGTAGTCTCAGCACTTCCCCATATACTAAATCTGCTGAGGAACCGCCCAGCTTGGGTCTGTATGCGTTTTTGGTGTCTGAGTAGGACGATTGGTATAGCCTCAGTCCACCCAGTCGCATGGCATATCAGGGCTGCTTTTAGGGTGCATTACCATTGTTTCACCATTCCATTGCTTGCCAGGTAGTAGCTGGCTGTCCAGAGATGGTTCATGCTGCAAAGTACTGACAGTTTTGTGAACAATTCTGACTTGAGTTGTCTGCCTCTGTCGGTTGTAACATGGAGTGGGCAGCCAAACCGTGATATCCTGTGTGACAAATTGATACTGCTTCCAGCCAACGAGTGAATCTGTCAATGATGCTGAGCAGGTAGCATTCAGCGTTTGAAGGTGGCTGTGGTCCGATGATGTCAATGTGAACATGTGTGAATCACACTGTGACATCGTGGAAATAACCTAGTGGTGCATGTACGTGTCTGCTGACTTTACTGCATTGGCACTGGAGACAACACTTCGTCCACTCTCTACAATCCTTCTTTGTTCGTCATCACACGGAGTGATCTAGAACCAGACGGAGCATAGATCATGTACCTAGGTTGCTCAGACTGTGTAGGGATTCGTACGCTTGCTATCGGAAGTTAACAGGCAGGTACGGACACACCGCAATAGAGTTGCATGTCAGCACCTGGAATGTATACAGGTTGAAGTCGTAATGGAGCCTGTGGTCTTGCAGCTCTTGGTCTGACCTCTGTGCTTCTGTGAGTGCCATCCAGTCCAGTGTAGAGACACTGCCGACGCAAGAGAGACCGTGCACCATGATGTTGTCGATCCCAGAAATGTGTGTTGCCTTGGCAAGCAGTTCAGATTATTTTGCTGGAAGGCGAATGTCGGTGGCTTGTTGTCTGTAAATATTGTGGGGCCTTGACATGAGGATAAAAGTATTTGGACAGCCTCATACATTGCCAGCAGTTTGTGGTCGTACACACTCCATTTCTTTTGCGAGGTGGTCAGCTTTTTTGAGAAGAAAGTTAGCAGCTGCCAGGCCTCACGAATGTGTTTGTTGAAGCACACCGCCTATAGCTGTCTGTCTTTCATCTACAACCACAGCCAACAGTGAATTCGGCTCAGGATGTGCGTCCACTACCACTTGTTTTGTTTTTCCAAAAGTCTCGACCAAGTCATCCATCAAGGTAATTGCATATTGCCTTTAGCCTTCAGGTCCACCAGCGTGGTTGTCAGTGGCTCTCTAACTTCAGCTGCATGTGGCAGATGCCGCTAATAAAAGTTCAGCATGCCTAGGTAGCATTTTAACTCGTTACGTGTGTCCAGCCGGGGCAGCTGGCGGATAGCCTCTATTTTATCCAGCAATGGTAGCGAGCCTGAATGAGTAATGCGGTGGCCTAGGAAATCAACTTGTGACTGTCCAAAGATACACATTGCCATATTCAACACAATTCTGTACTCACTTAGTCAATGAAAAATCTCAACAAGATGCAAGCGATGGTCTTCTGGTGAGGCTGAGAAGAGCAAAATGTTGCTTAGGTAAGCGAAACAGAATGACGGCCTCCCAACACTGAATCGACGAACTTTTGCCACGTTTGAGCTGCATTTTGGAGACTCAGAGTCTCAAATTTGCTTTCAAATAAGCCAAACAGCGTAATAATTGCAGTATTCGGTATATCTTTATCTGCCACCAGATCTGTGCGTAGGCCTTGGCGCAATCTAGTACACTATCCATGCAAGTGGCACTCAATGCGTTGTTGAAGTTGAGCAGAGGTATGGGGGACTCTTGCGCCAGTCGTTGTGGTCGGCAGGAGTTCGGCACCCCTCAGTTGTCTTAATATAGTGCACAGTGTTGTGCCTGACATCCTCCGGTAAGCCCGGTAGATTTGTTAATACTGGAAAGTCCTTCAATAGTGCGGTGTACTCATCGTCAGGGTCAGTAATCACCTGGGCAGATGTCACCATTCTTGCCACAAAATCCAGCACTATCATTTGCAGACGTAGAGGCAAATTACTTTTACTCAGGCGTTCCTGCAGATGCATCTAAATTTGCATTGGTGGTGAGCCATTTGGAGCAGCAATATGCAGCAGATGTGCAAGATATCATCATCACACCACCTGAAGGGAATGCATATGAGCAGCTGAAGATAGAACTGATCTGCTGTGTATCTGCATCACAAGAAGAGCACATCTGTCAGGTAGTAATGAAGAAGATATTGGAGAATGAAGACCGTCACAATATCTGTGATATCTTAGAAGTAAAATTGACACTGTTATCATACCCAGTCATATGCTGCATACCATCTCGAGCAGTCGCTTATCTCCATCTAACAGGGTGATTACTATGACACAGTTGGAGATGATGTTAGTCGCCGTGTTAGAACTAATGAACAAGGTGTTGGATGCCGTCTCACCAGTGCCTATTATGCTATCAGCCAGGCAGTGCACAAGTACAGCCACCACAGTAGCACAAGATGAGTACAATGCATTAACAGCAAAGGTTGATCAACTGATGCAACAGATTAGCTGGCTGGTAGCATGTTGCAGCACCCGTGGAGATCACAGCTGCCCAAAATACACGAGACACTCCCATAGCAGGGCTGTGTCCCACTCGCCTGTACAATCACCTGATGTACAGTAGGTCATGTGCTGGTACTACTGGGATTTTGGGGAACGTGCACAACGTTGCACCAAACTGTGTGTGTTCCGAAATGCCAGCGGCAATTGAACGTAGGTGCTTTGTCTGATTCCTGTTCTCCCAATAGCTGACTGCACATCTAGTGGGGTAGCTTTAGCGACCTTTAGGATGTCAGGGAAAAGTCCATTACTAAAGGATACATTAATTATAACAGTTAATGATTCTACAGTGTATTCCCCACAATTCTTTACAATAAAATCTGGTACGTTGTCACTGCCATTGAAGTATTTATTCTTTAGTTTTTTTGAAACTGTGAGCTCTTCGGTGTTTGAGGCTTTTTGGAGAAACATTGACACTTCTGTGTGTTGGGTGTTGAGCACTGGCTCTATGGCAGTTATTGTTTATCAGGTTTTCAGCTATGGTACTGAAATAGCCATTAAAAGCATTTATGATTTTTCCTAGTTCTGATGTCAACTCATAATGTAGATTCAGTTTCAAATATTGTGTATAGAATGTTGGTTGTTGTTGGTTTCATTTTTCACAACTTTCCAAATGCCTTTCATTTTATTTTTTGATTCTGTTATTAATTTATAATTACATAATTTTTTGCTTGCAGAATTACTTTTTTATAGACAGAACAGTAAGACTTCCAGTATGTTCTAGACGTATCATCCACCATATGCTGTTTCAGATAGTTCTTCAGTTAGTGCTTTTTTTGGCTAGAGATTTTTATCCCTTTTGTTACCCATGAATTTGCCCATTTTTTTTTTCAAATTCTCCTTGACTATAACGGAAATGCAATATTGAAATAGTGAAGAAATGTTTTATGAAATTAAACATGCTATTAACATCATTTTTTCATAGTAAATAATATAAATCAGTGGTGTTCATAGCAGTTGTGCTAATGCAAATTCCAAATACAAACATTGAGTCCTAATTCAATACATATATGGCCACCTACCTAATAGCTGGTACGTCCTTTCACACGGATAATGGCTGCAACCCATAGTGGCATGGAAACAATGAGGTCTTGATAGGTTGCTGGAGGGAGTTGGCACCACATCTGCACGGACATGTCACCTAATTCCAGTTGGGGGTCGATGAGCTCTGATGCCACATTAAGTAATATTCAGATCTGGCAAGTTGAGAGGGGGGGGTCAGCACATCAATTGGAAATTAGCACAGTGTTCCTCACACCACTCCATCACACTGCTGGCCTTATGACACGGTGCATTATGTTGCTGAAAAATGCCACTGCCATCGGGAAATATGATCGTCATGACGGGATGTATGTCGTCTGCAACCAGTGTGTGATACTCCTTGGACATCATGGTGCATTGCACAAGCTCCACTGGATCCATGGATGCCCAAGTGAATGTTCACCAGAGCATAGTGGAGCTGCCATCAGTTTGTCTCTGTCACTCAGTACAGGTGTGAAGGAGCTGTTCCCCTGGAGGAGGATGGATTTGAGACCTCCCACTGACATGATGAAGAAGATATCAGGATTCATCAGACCATGCAATGCTGTGAAACTATGTAACATTGAGTGCCCTCCCCCCCCCCCCCCCCCCTGCTCAGGTAATCTAGACGAAGCATCAGCTATAGCATTCTCCCTTCCTTTAATGTACTCTGTTGAGTAATCAGATTGTTGTAAATAAACTTCCCACCTGCTGATGCTCCCTTGAATACAATTTACATTCCTGAATATAACATAGAATTTTATTATCTGAATAAGGTAATTCTTCTCATGTTTCTATATATTTCTGGTTTCAAATTCACTTGAATCATGTTCTGCATCACCCTGTCTAATTTTTCCTGAAAAAAGCAAACACCCAAGCCTGAATCGATATCATCAGTTACTAAACAGAATGGCAAAGAAAAATGTGGTCTGTGTAGAATCTCACTCTTACTAAGTAGCTCTTTTATTTCATGAAGGGCAATCTAATACTCTCAATCCGTTCCATTTGACACTTCTCACTCCATTGCCATACAGAACTCTTTTTCAATGGATTTTTTAAGCAAGGTGCATTTAAAGCATGAGTCTTGATATACTTTCTGTAGGAACCTACAAGACTCAAGAATGATTATAGTTCCCTCTTGGACAAAGCCTTTGGAAATTTTGCAGTGTTTTGGATTTTTTGCATTATCAGACGAAATTTCCTCCTCTGTTATTCTGTGGCCAAGAACACAGCAGATTTGCATTTCTCTAACTTCAAAGACTTACCTCCCTGTCTCAGTTTCTCCCCAATTTCCCTTAAGGCATTCATATGCTCTTCCCAGGTCTTAGTGGATTATAAAACGTCATCTACATAAATAGACAATCTTGTTAAAATTTTCTGCCCCAAAATGAATTCCAGTTCAGTTACAGAAACATCCAACCCAAATAGAACCAAACAATACTGAAAACACTTACCATCATATAAAAATGCAGAATAATTTCTACAGACATATTCTAATTCATTTTGATAAAAACCAGAAGTTAAGTAAAGACTAGTCATGTATTTTACATTTTCAAATATTCAGTAACTCATCTGTGTTTCTGGGTGATCAGCCTCTCTTTCTCAAAGTACTTGTTCAGATGTCTAGAGTCCAGAACTAATCTAATTTCACCATGTCATTTAGAAACTATAACCAACAGGTTATTATATCGATTACAGCTTCTTTAAACACTTTCCACTACCCTCCACTTTTGCATTTCCTGTAACTCCTTTTTCAACTGCTTTTCTCTTACAGACAGGTACACCGTACAGCTTAATGACAAGTGGTCATGAGGTTTTAGCTTTAGTTTACATTGATAATCCTTCACTGCATTTGGTTTCTCCCCAAAAATAACATTACAACCCCATAAAATTTTTTCTAGTGCCACTTTATCCTAGTACTCAAAACTTCAGCTTCCCCTATCATTTTTACTACAAGTCCACTGTAAAAATTGTTAGTTATTTCCCCATTACAAAACCCTTTACCCTCTTCATAGTATCCTCTATCATTAAATTCCTCTACTCCTTCCCCTCTCCCCCCTCCCCCAACATGATTGCAGTTAATCTTACTTATCATAACAATGTCTGTCTCCCAGAAATTCCCCTCTTAGGATCAGTAAATAACAATTTCATCTCATTTCAATTAAAACAACTTTAGCCTTTACAATCCAATTCATTCCATGGATTAAACTTTCATTCAAATCCTCAGTCATCACTTAAAATCCCTGCACAAAAGAAAGATACCATTTGTCTTCAAAAACAATAGACTTGTTTGGTAACCTAAATTTTACTTTTTCAGTGGCATCTTCAGTCTTGACTTCAGTTACAGGAAACCCATAGTCAAGTATTTCAATGAAAGCCATCTAAATGTAAGAGCTTGAAAGACTGCAATAATGGAATTTAACACAAAGAAACAAACAGAATTTGACACAAAACTATCCATAAGAAATGACATTGTAAAAAAGGAAAAATAGATACAATTCTTGGGAATCACAATACAGGACAACCTCAAATGGGACATGCATACAGATTCCTTATTCTGTAAGCTGTCAAAGAATGTATTTGCCATAAACATGATTACCAAATATTGTACAGAAATGTGTGTACTAAAGACTGCTTATCACAAACTATTCTCATCAAATTTAAACTATGCTGTAGAAATATAGGGTGCAACAAGTCAAGTCAACCTAAGCACATTATTAACACTACAGAAACAAGTTATCAGAATTATTTGTGATGTCAAATCTAGAGAATCATGTCAGAACCTGTTCCCAAAATTAGGTGTGCTTACCATGTAGGTGTAGGAGGTGCGACAATAAAGTAATGAGACTGATTTTCTTTGCAAGATGTGGCAACCCTGCTGGCTTGTGTAGGCACAATACCTTTGACCTTGGTCTATAAGCTGCTTCTAGTCCAAGCAGCACATCGATGCAACTGCTCAGTTGTGAGTTGTGCTGTAATAAGTTAACATGTGTTTGTGTCTCTCAGCATGGAAATGGAACCGCATAATATTGCGCAATGGTATGCCATTTCTTTTCGCATTAAACTGGGTGAAAATGCGACAACAAATCACGGTAAGTTTCAGAAGGCTTTTGGAGAGGAGGTTATATCAAGAGCTCAAGTTTTTGTTGGCATAAAATGTTTAGTGAAGGCAGAACGAATGTTGAAGATGAAGACCACAGTGGACAACCATCAACCTCACAGACAGATGTCAACTTGGCCAGGGTGTGTGAACTCGTATGATCTGATCAAACATTTTCCCTGAAAATTATTGTAGAAGAACTGAACATCAATCAAAAAACGGTTCATCTCATCATAACTGAAGATCTTGGTATGAGAAAGATTTGTGCAAAAATGGTCCCCAAAACTCTCACAGCACAACAGCGAGAAACACAGAAAAATGTGGCAGCCAATCTGTTAGAGCAAACAGAAATCTATCCAGAGTTGTTGAGCCATGTTATCACTGGTGATGGAAGTTGGTTTTTTCAGTACGATCCAGAGACAAAATGCCAAAGTTCGCAATGGTGCTCAAAGGGATCACCCAGACCAAAAAAAGCTCGCACGTCAAAGCCAAAAGTGAATTGCGTGCTTGTGTGCTTCTTTGATTTGTTGCAAGGGAACTGTGCATGAAGAGGGTGTGCCTCCTGGATAACAGTTAACCAATATTACTACAAAGAAATTTTTGAAAGACTCCGTAAAATAGTTCTTTGTGTCCATGCCAACAGTGCTAATAATAGGATTCTGCATCACAATAATGCGCCATCCTATACTGCTCTGCCAGTACAGCAATTTTTAACCTCAAAACAAATTTCAGTACCACCACAGCCACCTTATTCACCAGATATTGCTCTGTTAGACTTTTTTCTATTTCCAAGAGTCAAAATGGCAGTCAAGGGACACCATTTTCAAACAACATAAGATGTCCAAAAAACTGTGACGATTGTGTTGGAGGATATTACAGAAGATGAGTTGCTGAAATGTTACCATCAATGGAAGAAGTGCTGGAAAAAGTGTGTTCAATAAGAAGGGAACTACTGTGAATGAGACAACACTAAACTTGACTAAAATGGTAAGCAACATTTTTTTTCCACATCAGTCTCATTACTTTATTGTTGCACCTCGTATACATATTGAAAGTTATATTGCTTGTGAAAACAATAAACCCAAATTTCAACTGCGACCTGCACCAGCACGATACAAGACAAAAATTCAGATACCATGTAAATAGCCACAGAACAGCTTTATACAGAAAAAAATGCACTTCATGCCAATGCCCTACCAAAAATTTTCACAGGTCTCTCTATTAACAAATTAAAAGACCAGATAAAAATAATTCTAATTGAAAACCCTTTTTATTCCCTAAATGAGTACTTTATCTTTATGAAAAGTGCTTTGTAAGTGTGTCAAGCACATAGTTTTAAGTATCTCACAACTGATCTAATGTTCATAACAGCAATGTTTGTAACATTGTTATTTGTACATTTCCTAATGGAAAATGCATTAAAATGTAAAATTTACTAACATTGGCAGTCATCAACCACCAGAATCGAGTGTCAATGCAACATGATATCTTTGAACTACCAAAATATTTGACATTTCAAATGTGTGCCGCCATTGCAATTTGTTCTTTAGTCTTATTCTGGCACTTGGCATGTGATTGTGTGTTGTGTACAGTGTTCTCAATAAATATAGAGTTTATATACAAAGTGGTGGTCAGGTTTTTAATATGACAATTGTATCACCAGTTCCCCATAATTTAAATGGAAATTTTCTGGCACCACACAATAGGTACAACAATGAGTTCACTTGGGAGCATGTGCCTCAACTAGTTTTTGCACAGTGACACACACTGCAGACAGTTAGGATTATGATTTTTTATGTATGCAAAAACTGTAACATATAGTACTGGATTATTAGATGATAGCTCTTCGAGCCTTGAAATTATTTACATCCTCATCCTCTTTGTGGACAATGTTATGGCGCCCAGTTACAGATACTGGTGAGACAGACAGATAGAGCAGGTGAAATAAGGAACTAGTAAATGAAGTTGACTTTGTACTATAAGAATTAATGTATTTCACATTATTAGTGACCTAACCAGAAATCCACATCCTCTCTCTATCACAGACCGGAAAACGGTAAAATACAAACAGTGTCTATCTCATGCATCAAACCAGCTTGTCAGCTTGACGAAGTTAGAAATTTGGAGGACAACTCCCACTCCCATCCCCAACCCCACTTCCACATCACCACTTGCTACCAGTGTTCCTAACAAACCATGCTTTCTTTCTGGCTCCTATACTGTGTGTGACACTAGTGCATTGTGTCTTCCACCGAGCTTGGAGGTTGCACGTGATGTTGCGTGTGAATGAATCCCTTCACGTTCCCCCCACCACAGTGATTCCACTGACCGGCTGACAGCATCTGACGACACCTGTGTTGGCATCTTCCACGTCAAAATTTCATCCTTTCCCATCAAGGACCTGTCTTTGCAGCTATGTGAAGGCACACTGTTCGTCCTGCGTGCACATCCATGCAACTGGATGATTCGATTGGCCACACCATGCTCCTCTGTGTGTTTGTGATTCCTCCAGATGCAGAGGAGACACCAATCACCACCTCAATTGAGGACAACAGCCATCTCTCTATTCGTGTACCACTCATGGTGCACCACAACCCCACATCACTGGGCCGCCTGATCCCAGTTTCCTGGTATGGCTGCCCATTCCACCCATGGATGTGGCAATGCATTTTCATCATTAATGCAATGTACACCCATGGGCCCTCTTTCCCCACAACCACAAACCAAGCACAACGCCCACCTCCATTACCACATCTCCCCGTGCTCTGTACTATGGTGGGGGGACGGCTCTGTGGCGCTCATCGACCACTAGAATCGAGTGTCGATGCAACATGCTATCTTTGAACTACAAAAATCTATGACATTTCAAATGTGTGCCCCCATTGCGGATTTTCCTTTAGTCTTATTCTGGTGCTTAGCATGTGATGGTGTGTTGTGTACGGTGTTATTATTAAATATAAAGTTTATTTACCAAGCGATGTTCAGGTTTTTAATATGATGATTGTATGACCCGTACCCCATATACACAAACAAATCTTTAGTTTTTAACTCATAAACTGACATATTCACAAGAATAATCTGTATCATGTCCCAAAATTACATTATTTCTAAGGATTGTACTTGTTTATTTGATGTTGAATAATAATAACTATTATTATCATTATTATTATTATTAAACTTATTTGAGCTCTGTGTTTACATATGTTTTAGACACTTTCAAATCCAGTTCTAGTCCCCCAGTTATCTCTGCAGTTTTCTGTACCTAAACTTCGAGATCCTCTAAATCTTCTCTGACACATTCTAGTGCTTGACCCTGCCTCTTTATAATTTTATCCAAACAATCTATTTTTTGGTCTAATTTTTCCCGCTGTTTTTCAAGTTTCAAGTTTATGACTTTGTTTATCCAATGAGTTTTTAAATCATATTAAAAACTTTGCTATTAAAACCCCATATATTCTCATGACTGAAAATATGAATTGGTGAACAGATAGCTTCTTTTTCCCCCATGGACCACAATATTTCCACTTGCAGCATCCAGAGAACACTCCATGTTATGTACAGCCTGATTAGGAGATATAGGCAGCTGAATACAGCAGATAATATGGACCTGGTGACCTCAGCTATGGGCAGCTGGATATGGTGGAAAATATACACTTGGTGCCCTCGGCTGCTAAATTCAGAGGTCAGTAAGTCAATAAATCTTTGTCGTTGCAATATTCCACTTTTAGCATCCAGAGAACATACTTCCTTTATTTCAGTAACAAAACATGAAGCCAGCTTGACTGTCCAAGGGTGAGATATCTGTAACAAAATAGAGCAGAAAATATGAGGGTTGGGTTCTCTGTCTGAAAACGATTAATTATCACAGCTATAGACTATACATGGTATTCAGTTTACTATAGTATGATAAATATAAAAGAAAAGGGGGAAGATGCCCTGTTCAGAGCTGTTGTTGTTGTTGTGGTCTTCAGTCCTGAGACTGGTTTGTTGCAGCTCTCCATGCTACTCTATCCTGTGCAAGCTTCTTCATCTCCCAGTACCTACTGCAACCTACATCCCTCTCAATCTGCTTAGTGTATTCATCTCTTGGTCTCCCTCTACGATTTTTACCCTCCACGCTGCCCTCCAATACTAAACTGGTGATCCCTTGATGCCTCAGAACATGTCCTACCAACCGATCCCGTCTTCTGGTCAAGTTGTGCCACAAACTTCTCTTCTCCCCAATCCTTTTCAATACTTCCTCATTAGTTATATGATCTACCCATCTAATCTTCAGCATTCTTCAGTAGCATCACATTTTGAAAGCTTCTATTCTCTTCTTGTCCATACTATTTATCGTCCATGTTTCCTGTTCAGAGCTAACAAATCAATATTTAAAACTGAAATTTGGCAACAACTTGAATAAACATTTCACTTGCTTGACTGACAGTGCTAACAACATGATTACTTTGGGCAATTGATAATGACTGGATTGGATATACAAATTTGAATAACAATATAGGAAATGTCTGTATATCAGAAGACATAAATTTCTTTAATTTTCCATGAAAGTGAGTTATTGAAAAATATGTGGGGTTGGTGGGCTGGATAGTCTGGATGTGGGTTTTAGGAGCTTTTCCACACACCACTAGGTGAATACCAGGTTTCAGCAGTGTGGGGTCGGTGTGATGGCCAGCCTCGATGTGAGTTTTAGGCAGTTTTCCACACCCCACTAGCAAAATACTGGGCCTGTTCCAATGTTTTGCCTCAGATGGGACCTATGCAAACACTGACAACACTTTCTCACACTTGCAAACAAAATTTGCTCTCTATGTACACAGAATGTGTACACTGCTTCTGCCGTGGGGGATCAATAGGAGTCTAATGACCTTTGCTATTTGGTCTCTTAAAACACACAAACCACATTTGGTTCATATTTCTTATTTAACTCCTACAACCCATTATTACAGTTTTCATGAAGAATAAAATTAATATCTTTTGAACGATAATGTAAAAGCAAAATGTAGCTATATGTGCTTTCCTATTATCTTTCAAGGATATTCTTTCACCATCTGTAAGGCCCTTTGGTGTCTTTTCAGCCCATTTGCGACTGCTCTCCTGCATGGTTTCCTTTCCATTGTTGTTGTTGTGGTCTTCAGTCCTGAGACTGGTTTGATGCAGCTCTCCATGCTAATCTATCCCGTGCAAGCTCCTTCATCTTCCAGTACCTACTGCAACCTACATCCTTCTGAATCTGCTTAGTGTATTCATCTCTTGGTCTCCCTCTACGATTGTTACCCTCCACGCTGCCCTCCAATGCTAAATTTGTGATCCCTCGATGTCTCAGGACATGTCCTACCAACCGATCCCTTCTTCTGGTCAAGTTGTGCCACAAACTTCTCTTCTCCCCAATCCTATTCAATACCTCCTCATCAGTTATGTGATCTACCCACCTAATCTTCAACATTCTTCTGTAGCACCACATTTCGAAATCTTCTATTCTCTTCTTGTCCAAATTATTTATTGTCCATGTTTCACTTCCATACATGGCTACACTCCATACAAATACTTTCAGAAACGACTTCCTGACACTTAAATCTATACTCGATGTTAACAAGTTTCTCTTCTTCAGAAACGCTTTCCTTACCATTGCCAGTCTACATTTTATATCCTCTCTACTTCGACCATCATCAGTTATTTTGCTCCCCAAATAGCATAACTCCTTTACTACTTTAAGTGTCTCATTTCCTAATCTAATTCCCTCAGCATCACCCGACTTAATTCAACTACATTCCATTATCCTCGTTTTGCTTTTGTTGATGTTCATCTTATATCCTCCTTTCAAGACACTGTCCATTCTGTTCAACTGCTCTTCCAAGTCCTTTGCTGTCTCTGACAGAATTACAATGTCATCGGCGAACCTCAAAGTTTTTATTTCTTCTCCCTGGATTTTAATACCTACTCTGAATTTTTCTTTGTTTCATTCACTGCTTGCTCAATATACAGATTGAATAACATCAGGGAGAGGCTACAACACTGTCTCACTCCCTTCCCAACAACTACTTCCCTTTCATACCCCCTGCCTTTCCTTAATCTTTCTTCTAAGATAAGTCGTAAGGTCAGTATTGCCTCACGTGTTCCAACATTTCTATGGAATCCAAACTGATCTTCCCCGAGGTCAGCTTCTACCAGTTTTTCCATTCGTCTGCAAAGAATTCGCGTTAGTATTTTGCATCTGTGACTTATTAAACTGATAGTTCGGTAATTTTCACATCTGTCAACACCTGCTTTCTTTGGGATTGGAATTATTATATTCTTCTTGAAGTCGGAGGGTATTTCGCCTGTCTCGTACATCTTGCTTACCAGATGGTAGAGTTTTGACTGGACTGGCTCTCCCAAGGTCGTCAGTAGTTCTAGTGGAATGTTGTCTACTCCCAGGGCCTTGTTTCGACTCAGGTCTTTCAGTGCTCTGTCAAAGTCTTCACGCAGTATCATATCTCCCATTTCATCTTCATCTACATCCTCTTCCATTTCCATAATATTGTCCTCAAGTACATCGCCCTTGTATAGACCCTCTATATACTCCTTCCACCTTTCTGCTTTACCCTCTTTGCTTAGAACTGGGTTTCCATCTGAGCTCTTGATATTCATACAAGTGGCTCTCTTTTCCTGTAGGCTGTATCTATCTTACCCCTAGTGAGATAAGCCTCTAAATCCTTACATTTGTCCTCTAGCCATGCCTGCTTAGCCATTTTGCACTTCCTGTCGATCTCATTTTTGAGACGTTTGTATTCCTTTTTGCCTGCTTCATTTACTGCATTTTTATATTTTCTCCTTTCATCAATTAAATTCAATATTTCTTCAGTTACCCAAGGATTTCTACCAGCCCTCATCTTTTTACCTACTTGATCCTCTGCTGCCTTCACTACTTCATCCCTCAGAGCTACCCATTCGTCTTCTACTGTATTTCTATTCCCCATTCCTGTCAATTGTTCCCTTATGCTGTCCCTGAAACTCTGTACAATCTCTGGTTTAGTCAGTTTATCCAGGTCCCATCTCCTTAAATTCCCACCATTTTGCAGTTTTAATCTACAGTTCATAACCAATAGATTGTGGTCAGAGTCCACATCTGCCCCTGGAAATGTCCTACAATTTCAAACCTGGGTCCTAAATCTCTGTCTTACCATTATATAATCTATCTGATACCTTTTAGTATCTCCAGGATTCTTCCATGTATACAACCTTCTTTTATGATTCTTGAACCAAGTTTTAGCTATGATTACGTTATACTCTGTGCAAAATTCTACCAGACGGCTTCCTCTTTCATTTCTTAGCCCCAATCCATATTCACCTACTATGTTTCCTTCTCTCCCTTTTCCTACTGTCGAATTCCAGTCACCCATGACTATTAAATTTTTGTACCCCTTCACTACCTGAATAATTTCTTTTATCTCATCATACATTTCTTCAATTTCTTCATCATCTGCAGAGCTAGTTGGCATATAAACTTGTACTACTGTAGTAGGCATGGGCTTCGTGTCTATCTTGGCCACTATAATACGTTCACTATGCTGTTTGTAGTAGCTTACCCGCACTCCTATTTTTTTATTCATTATTAAACCTACTCCTGCATTACCCTTATTTGATTTTTTATTTATAACCCTTCCTTTCCATACTAGAAACATATGTACAGATACTATCTCGATCTCAGCTACAGTCTCACTAAAACGTGCTCATGAGAACAGTCGCAGAATAATCGGGAACATATATTATCTTTTTTTACCGGAAGCTATCTTACAGTGCGGGACGCAGGGTACTCAGTAGACCACTTCCTCCCTTTCTTGTTTCAGCCGCCAGCAGTTTACAGAAAGAAAACCTGTTGATAGTTTGTATGTGAGCTCTAATCTCTATAAATTTTGAATAACGATCTTGTGTGAGAAATGTGTAGACTAGGGGGAAGCAATACGCTGGTTGACTCTTCTAGGCAAGTAACAATCAACACATTGCTGTGTACAATGCCTCTCTTTTAGTGTCTATCAGAGGGTTTTAATTATACAGATTTAACAATGGGTAATAAAGGCCATCTTTCTAGCTACTGTTGTAGGTATGGACTTAACCGTTCATCTTAAATTGCGATGGATTCTTTACAATAAATTTCATTAGCGAGTATAGGCCTATTGTATGTACTGTGACTGCACTGTTAAAATGCCTAGTTCCTTGACGTACGTGGTTGGACATCACATATTATTTTACTGCTCGCATTTGAGCAATCAGTACTTTCTTTCTCAGTGTCATGTCACCGGAGAAAATTATTCCATAAGACATCAGTGAGTGGAAGACATGCAGACAGGCGGACCCTGATCTAAAGTAGGACAAATGCTGAGAAGAAAAAATATTATACAGATATCAAATTTAAATTTTAATGGAGATTAAATATTATTACAACATAAAATTTTCATGTATATAGAAATACTGTTACCAAGCATTCTTGCAATATTTTGTGGGGGAGGGAGGGTGGTGTCCCATAATTTTTGCTGCTCCATGACCCCAACGAATCTAAATCCGTCACTGGCCACAACTCAAGCAATACGGTGCTTTGGTGTTGACGAGTATGAGTTTGCCAAATTTGTTATGAGAAATCAGTGTAAGCAATGGCAGTATTCAAAATCTTTCCAACATAATTGATCTCTGTACTCGATACTTTACCAGATTTCATCCCATAACTTAATGACACGGATAGTAGGAATACTTATGTGGCTGGTATTACTGAGAATGCATCTACTCTGTTGAAAATAGTAGTTCCAAACATAGTAACTGTAACAGAATTAATGCAGTTTCCACATCACCCAATAGGTAGGCCTACGCAGCCCAGTGCATTACCATACTGTTTTCAATAACTGGTGAATTTGCCAGTAGCCATTTAATCACACTGCTTGCAGACAGATGGAGAAACACATTTTTCACTCAGAAAGAGGAGCAGCGTTGCACACCTTCCAAATGAACTGAAAGTTTTCTGCATCATTGAGACTGCATAATCCATCACAGAATTTGTCAGGCAGCAGTCGCATGCATTTTCCGCAGTACACACCTTGGTGAATATTTGCTTCTAAACCACAATAAATACATCTACTGTGTACATTTAGAGATATCTCTAACAGCTTTGGTTGCCAAAAATATCTCGTATCAGATGGATAGGCTATACCACTTCGGTATGTGACTTTCCTACAGCAATGTTATTCAAATGAGTTATGACAAACAATCCACAGCTCCAAGCTTCTTTTTGGCTTGAATGTTCCACCTCAACCACCTTCAAGTTCCTGCAGGTCATTTTATCGAATATAGACAAGTAATTTCACACCTACAAAAGTTTGTGAACATTGATGGGCAATCTTCACCTTTCCCATTTTGCTGTAGCAATGAAACAGCAAACAGGCACCAGTGATTTCCATTTACATGTACTGGAATGAAAATCCTTTCAAAATCATTGAGATTCTTCTGATACGTAAGATTATTCCCACAATTTTTACGTGTCCGGATGCTGCCGGCTGTCTGAGAGCCAATGTAGAAATCTTTCTCATGACCATGAAAAATAGTTTCTGCACAATAATCTACAATAACATTTGTCAGACAATTGTTACCAAAAAGAGATTTACAATTCTCACTTAGCAAGAATTGTTCTTTTTGTGGTTTAACCATGTCACGGAAAATAGCAACAATAAAATCCGCTTTACATCTTTTTCCATAGTGGGCTAGATACTTGAGCAAGCCATCATTTAAACATAGGCCCTACTGTTACACAGTTTGTAAGATTATTGCCTTCCGTGCATTCATTTCTTTGTAACCATTCACAGAACACCGAACGGCTGTGACATCAAAATTAAATCTGAAATAAGAAAATGTTGTCTTCTTTTTTTGCCAGAATTCCTCTGCAGTTGGCCCAACATTATTTTCAAATTGCTTCTGTGTTCTCTTTCCTTTTGACTATACTGCAACTTCGTCCAGTGAATGTGAATTACTGATTTTAAAGTCCCAGAAAACAGATTGTACTTGGGTGTCCATGCTCTCTAAGAATTGCCCATTAAAAAGTGGTCTCATTTGCATCTGTCTGAACCTGTTCTCCACTGCTGCACCTCTTGATGTCTTCTCCACTGGGCAGGAGATCTGTGACAGTTCCAAACCGCAAAGGCACAAATGGCACATGTCTCCTTAAAGTATGCGTAACAAAATCTTCCTGATGGAAAGTATTCTGGGCGGTATCATTTCCAAGAAATATTTCGTCTCTTTTTTGTTCTACCTTGGTTTTGAAAAATCAGTAATATCTATTCTGTTCGTACAATGCTGATGCTGGCATATGATGATCTGATTCGCTTTCGGGTGCATCTGTACAGTACAGCCAATGGTCATTCGTGTGAAACTGCTTTAGCACATCCAATTTCTGCATACGTGACTGTCACGGGGCTGGACGAATCATTCATAGGTGTGCACAGCTTGAGGCTTAGGAGCGTAGGGCAAATGCTTAGTAGACAAGTAGCTCATGAAAGTGCTACAGTGCTAGTGGTGTTAATACAAAGCAGAACAATGGCAATGATAAACAAAGCAAACATAGTATTATATCTGCAATAACAGTTGCCAAAGTTGACATTTCGTCAGAAAGGAGTCTGAGGAATTTCGCAGAATGAAGTAGCCTTATATGGTGTTAACAAAGTAACCTATTCGGAGGAAAACATGAACACCTGAAGTGGCACTTATACACGCTGAATGTACTTATCTTCTGCATTTTGACTGAGGTACCGTTTTACCATATTAAGATGATTGTTCTCATCCAAATCACGATTACAAAAAGCTTCCAATCCGGCTTTCTGCAAAACACATAATTTCCGTACATATTCCATATTATTGCACAAAGCAAAATTTTCATCGCAGAGGTAATTAATTCCAGATACAACTGCATTGGTGCGACATCTCAAAGATTACTTTTCATCCTTCTCCTCTGGGAACATCTGAGGGCATAGAATTTTTTATCCTGATTTGTGTGATTTCTGATTACATCAGTTGTAGTCGTATAAACACGGACAATTCCATTTCCAAGGACACAGTTGGACTTGAAAGTATTACAGTTGTTATATTTGCTCTTTCTATAGCAAACATAACTTAAATATGTTTGTATTTACCTACCGTTGTTGAACCCCTTGAAACATACGACGCAAGGTAATTTCATCTCAGTAAGCATGAGTCTAAGAGTCATCAAGAACTTCTCCTTATCAGTGTTGTGCGTAATTTGAAGACCACAGGTAACAAATTCTAAATCAACTATGCCTACTTCATAGTTAAATGACGCTGACTGATTATTCCGATTAGTCACATTCGTGCAAGACCTTGTATTTACTACTTGTAAGTTACCGTACCTTTCACTTTTGGTTGTATTCCATCCCTATCTTTCTGCCATCATTTATGAAGTCGACTCATAGTTACCCTTTTATCAGAATGCCTCGTAATACTGGTGAGTTCCTCGATGACAGAAAGAACACAATCATCAAAATCAGCGTCTTCATAGTCCACGTCTTGTCTTTCAATCACCCGCACAATATGAACTGTGGCGTAGCAAGCGTCCGAAGATCCTCTGAAAGACGTTACATTCTAGTAGTACAGTTTAACACCACCAATTTACACTGAAAAAATGTCAAATCGGAAGCAAACAAACAGCAGATGCAGCACCGGCGCACAAGCAAATGCCCTGTATGGACGATGAGGCCTCTGTTTGGAATCCAGATAGAGGGAGTTCCGTGCTGGAGATTGGTGTGATCCACTACAAAAACACTATCGACCTGATTGGGTCCACTGCTGAGAACGCAGTAAGGATAGCAGTCCTCGTTGAAATTCGAGAAATCGTTGAGAACGATCTGCAGAAGTTAGTGACTTGAAATGAATGGTCTTTAGAATGAAAAGAAGACAAAAGATTAAGGAAGTAAAAAAGTCTATTTACACAGTTGAACTAGAACGTTATAAAAGTCAAAGTAGCCTGGCTCTTTCAGATGTAGCCCAAAATGAGATGGAACACAAACTCCTCAAGCAGGCTGCGCACAAAAAAATATATTGAGAGGAGCTATCGGTTGCGACGAAACACCGCCAGTAGTTACACCTATAGATACATGACTTCTCTGCTGTTCACACTTATTTGCCTGGAAGTATGTTTCTCGAACCATCTACAGACTATTTTCTATCCTTCCATTAACAGCGTGCGGAAAAAAATGAACACTTAAATCTTTATATACAAACTCTGGTTTATTTTATTATGATGATCATTTCTCCCTATGTGGGTTGGCGACTATAAAATATTTTTACATTCAAGGAAAACAGTTAGTAATTGAAATTTCGTTAAAAGACCACGCCGCAATGGGTAACACCTTTTTTTTTAAAATGATTGCCATCCTAACTCGCTTATCATATCCGTGACACTCTCTCCCCTATTTCTCGATAATACAAAACGAGATCTCCTTCTGAGAACTTCTTTGATGTCCTCTGTCAATTCTGTCTGGTACGGATCACATGCAGTGCAGCAGTACTCTAGCAGAGCACAAATAGGCATAGTTTTGTTGTCTTTTTAGTAGATCTGCGGCCTTTTCGAAGTGCTCTGCCAATAACACGGTCACTGATTTCCATTCCCCACCACAACATTATCTACATGATTGTTGCAATTTAAGAAATGGTTCAAATGGCTCTGAGCACTATGGGACTTAACATCTGTGGTCATCAGTCCCCTAGGACTTAGAATTACTTAAACCTAACTAACCTAAGGACATCTCACACATCCATGCCTGAGGCAGGATTCGAACCTGCGATCGCAGCGGTCGCGCGGTTCCAGACTGTAGCGCTAGAACCGCTCGGCCACTCCGGCCGGCCACACAATTGTGATAAAACTCAAGTTTTCTTTGAACTATTAAGCAACGGAATCATTTAAGTGAGGGTCACAAAGTTTGTATCATTTCAAATAATGACGGAGATCTTTAGCCAGAAGAAGAAATTAACAAAAGCTGGTTGACCAATAAGGAATGATGTGACATGCTAACAACTAAATATTTTTAACAACGCCATATCGTTTATCGGCCTCCAGAATAAGTGGATGAAACTCTACAAAATAATTATTAAGACTGCAGTGGAAAATGACTGAATAAAATTAAATACTGCAAGGCGAGCAAAACTGCAAATTTAACAGTTTGTGTTTGTTTTGCTACCAACTAGTATAATTTCATTTAATCCCTGGACATTATTTTGCACCAGTAATAATTCTGTAACTATTTTTGTATTTGTGCCTCCTGCCATTCATACATCACTCTTATCTATTGTCATTTCTTAATTTTGGTAAAAATCAGCACATTCACATCCAACTACTTTTATTTTGCTGCATTTCTGTTTGTTGTAACTGAATATGTTACAAAAACTAGTTGTTGGTTACTCTGTTCTTAATTCCAGATGGAATTAGAGCTTCATGTGGTAACATTGTACCAGTAATTATTAAATTTTTTCTCTCTACTAGCAGCATAGACATTACAAATAATCCCTCTCTTTGTTTACACTCTGAACAGCACGATATACTGATAACAAATTCGTGCTTAACATTCCATTGCTATCGCTGTTTCAGAATGAATGAATGAATGAATGAATGAATGAATGAAATTTTATTGTCGTTTAGCTATTACAGCAATTGACAAAGTCAAGTTACATATATACAAGTTATACAGCATATATACATGGGTTAAAGATCAATATGTGACATAGGTTTTACATAAAATACAATATTTAAAATGAAATAATATGAAAGCATTGCATCATAACTGATTCAGTTAAAGAAATTATGCTGCACTCTCCAAATCGGTACCAGTATGATATTTTACAGTCGTAAAATTCCTGAAGTGAGTAGTATGGATTTGCAGCTAACCAACTGAACAATTTGTCTTTAAATAAATCAAATGGAGCTTCTACCCATTCTAGTGGCAAATTATTAAACATCTTCATACCCACCACTTTGTAGCTGTTCAATGACTTGGATAATCTATAGTAAGGTATGTCAAGATTGCTACTATTTCTGGTTCCATGAGAGTGTACATCTCTTCTACACTGGTATTTTGATAAGTTGTTCTTTATATGCAGTAGGGCAGTGTAAATATACATGTTTATCACAGTTAATATTTTTAAGTTGATAAACAGTGGTTTGCAGTGGGCCAGTTTATCACTGTTTGTGATAATTCGAATTACTTTCTTCTGAAGTACCAAAATGTCCTGAAGGTGTGAGCTATTGCCCCATATTAAAAGCCCATAAGATATAATACTTTGAAAAAAAGCAAAGTAGGGTGATCTTACATAGGCTGCAGGTACATGGTTTATTAAATTCTTTAACAAATACACCACTCTAGACAGCCTTGCACTAATGTATTTAATATGTGGCTCCCAAGTCAGTTTAGTATCTATAACAATACCTAAGAACTTAACACTATTCTTGAAGTCTTCTGCTGGCGGATCTCTCAAACTAAATACAATCTTTTGAGTTTTACTCTCATTAAGCAGGAACCCATTAGCTCGGAACCAGACTGATGCCTGTGATATTGTGTCATTTGCCACAGTTTGGAGCATATCAATGTCTGAGCTGATATTGAAAAAAGTGGTATCATCTGCATAGAGAATGGAGTGAGTATTTATGTAGGATGGTAGATCGTTTGTCATTAGGATAAATAGCAGAGGTCCTAATACTGAGCCTTGTGGCACACCGCACTTAACTTCAGCTAGCTGTGATCTCTGTGTAACAATACAAACAATTTGTCTACGGTTGCTGAGGAAAGATTCAAAAATGTTGTCAACTTCACTGTTTGTGATTCCGTAATAAACTAGTTTGTTGAGGAGTGAAATATGCTCCACAGAATCGAAGGCTTTGCTAAGATCACAAAAGGTAGCCTGAGCAAATTTTTTTCCTTCATAAGCATTAAGCACTTTTTTAATCAGGGAGTTAATGGCATGGACTGTGGATTTGCCCTTCCTAAAGCCAAATTGTACTGCAGTAATAATGTTATTACATGTCAGATAATCACACAACTGGGAGTTGATGATGGATTCCAAAACTTTAGATAAAATAGGTGTCAGGGATATTGGGCGATAGCTAGATGGGCAATTTTTGTCTCCTTTCTTGTAAATGGGCACTACCCTAGATAATTTTAATACTTCTGGGAATACTCCTTCAATTAGACATCTATTTATACATTTAGTAAGAGGATATACTATGTAGCCAATTTTTTTTTAACATATTACAAGAAATACCATATATATCTTCACTATCAGAGGGTCTAAAGTTATGTACAAGAGTTAAAACAACATCTGGTGTGACTTCTGTTAAAAGGAATTTATCGTTCAGGGTGTAGTCTACATTATGGTATTTAATGAGATCAGCAACAGTCTCTTGTAGCCTCACAATGCTTTCCCTAATTTGGTTAACAGATTTTATACAGTAGTTATTAAATTCGTCTGCTGAAATTACTACCTCAACTTTCTGCTTGGTTTTGGCCACTGAATTTATTATAGTCCATGCTTTTCTGCTTTTATTTTTTGATGACTCAACGCTGACTAGTTTATGTTGTTTTTTGGCCTCATTTAAAGCATACTTATATTCCTTTTGTGCTCTTGAGTACCTTTGTTTAGCCATATCAGTTTTCTGAAGTCTGTAGGAATCTCTATACAACAACAGCCTTCTTTTCATATTGGCTAGTTGAGCGGTATACCATGGACTCTTATCCCTATGTCTATTACTGTTACTTTTACGGTTAACTTTACATTTATATTGAGGGCAGTTGGTCTCGAATATATTTAAGAAATAATGAAAAAATCTATCAAACAATGTATTGGCAGAGCCCTGAGCATTATTGTTAAACAGATGTGACCAGTCATAATTACTGAGTGAGACCATGAAATTAGAAAATTTTTCTTGCGTTATTGGTCTTGTGACGACTATTTTAGGCTCTTTAAACTCCTTATACTCCATGTTAGGCCTATCTGTACCTATTTTTACCCAAACTGAGTCATGGTCCGAGAAATCGAAGACAGCTACATCTGAAGACAGTAACTCTCTATTGACATTTGTAAGTATGTTGTCGAGACAAGCGGACTGTCTTGTGGGTTTGCAGTTCCTAAAAATGAAGTTGAATTGTCGTAACAGGTTTTTAAATTCATTTACAGTGTGCACATCTTTGTTTACATCAAATGCGGCATTGATGTCACCACCAATCACAATACTATATTTCTTCCACTGAGGACTAAGAAAGAAATTTAGTAAAGTCTCAAGTTTTTCTAAAAATATTAATGGACTTCCATCTGGTGATCTATAAAGGGATACAATAGCAATTTTTAAATGATCCAGATATATGCCTGTGGCTTCAAAGTGTATTTCACTGCACAAAAATCCTAGATCTAGTTCATTACTACAATTTATTAATCCCTTCTTAATGTAAATTGATACACCCCCATGAATATGTTGCTCTCTGCTAAAACTGTTTGCTAAGTGGAAATCATCTATTACATGAAAAGATATTTCATTTCCTTTACACCAGTGCTCACTTAAGCATAATGTATCAAATAAGTTCTCATTTGCAAATTCGTTTAAAATTATGTGTTTTCCACTTATACTTTCAATATTGAGACAACCTATCTTGAAAGACAAAGTTGGTGAGTGGTTTTTGTTAATGGGGCATTCATCATTACTGCTATATTTCTCTCTAGTGTTACTGACATTTATTATATTATTCTTATCTTTAATCTGGTCATCCAGTGTGAATCTGGGCAAAGCTGTTGGTCTCAGCCCTTCTTTGCTACCTCTAAAAAAGAGTTTTCCTTAAATCTAAGTGGTATTGACTTAGAGCTCTCGATTTTTGTTGTGCCTAACTCATTGGCTAGTTTTATGATTTCATTACTCACATACTTCGTTCCGAGTTGATTCAGATGGAGACCATGAACAGTGTGAAATCTTGTACCTAAGTTAGTTATGTTTACAAAACAGACATTTTAAAAGTATTTACAAATTTTCTTCATTTCTTCATTTACTCTTGTAACTTCAACATTCACACATGACCAGGATGGAAGATCATGCCGAAATGGTATTGAAAAGATGAGGATTTTTGTATTTTGTAGTTCCTGCAGTTTCTTCTTTAATGAGGACAAGAAGTATTTTCCTTCATTTCTCGCTACGTCATTTGATCCAGCCAGAAAAACTGCCAGTTCCATGGCTTCTGCTGGTGAAGAACCTGCTACATCTTTAAATTTTGCACTAGGTTTATTGTGGCTGAGATATGGTGGCTTGAATTGTTCTCAACTATATCCCTTAATCTCCTTCCTTGACTGTCTGCATATAAATGTATTTTCACAGGGCTAGGTCTGCAATTGCGGCTTGCTTTCTTGTGGTTTTCAGTTTCATTACTTCTACTGACAGTTGACGTAATATTTTTACTGCACCCATTATTCACTTCACTTCTATTGACAGTTTCATTACTTCTATTGACAGTTTCATTACTTCTATTGACAGTTAACGTAATACTTTTACTGCGCCCATTATTCACTTCACTTCTATTGACAGTTGATGTAATATTGTTGCTACACCTATTACTCACTTCACTTTCATTAATCCTACTTGTGTTAAGCACATTGACTTGTGAGTCTACTTTAATGTTTTTTTCTGTAGCAAGAACACTAAATCTGTTTTCCAAGGGTGGAAAGTTTACACAGACTCTACCGCGTTTTGTGACGGGAACAGCCTGTCATTGTCTTTGTAGGCGATCTAATGGCCTACATTGATTGCTTGGTTCTGTGTACATGACACTAACCTCTTCTTGGGAAATTTGTTTAATGAGTTCCTGGTTAATTGCTGCGTATTCCTTCTTCAGTTGTTCGTTTTCTTTGGCCAGAGCTAGGTTCTCTTCAATTACCACTGATAAGATAGCTTGTAAAGTACTATAGTCAGCGTTTACCTCATGTTTATCTTCCTCCATCGGCGCCATATTGTCCTTACTCTTCAGACAGACATTGCATCGCCATTCGCTGTTTTCGTCTGGAAGATTGTCTTCTTCTAACTTTGCACATCGAAAATGTAACCAACCGTCGCACTCATCACACCGAATTCCGTTTTTCACGACTTTACTACACTTTATGCACTTTATACTAATCAAAATTCTACTTTTCTTGGGAGCTAACTCACTTGTAACCATACTACTTGCCGCCATTTTGTAGGTAGTGGGGAGCGGGCGTGGTAATTACGACGATAAATAATCACTCACACTCCCATCAGTTACTATGAATACTTTTATTCTCGCAACATATACACAACGCTCATAGCATAGAACGTGTACTACAAGGAACTGATATGGCAAAGGTACAGTTGTTCTTGCTGCGTTAAGGCAGAGTAGAGCCAGTGGTTCAAAGTCCCCACAGAGCCGCCCCCCACCACCCCTCTTCCCCCTTCCCAAGTGCAGAGCACAGTGACGGGTGAACGTCGTGATGCGTTGTCCCGCTGGCGATGGCAAGGGTCAACATGTCAAGGGTCAACATGTCGTAGGCCGCCAGTTGACTGGGTGGCCGGGCCGTGATGTCAGTGGTGGTTCTGATGGGGCCGTGGCAGTGTCTGTTGACGTGTTGGTGGCTGGTGATGCGTCGTCCGGTGTTGGTGAGGCTGTCGGTCCGCTGGAGGCGGTGTTCGGGGCGTCAGTCATTATGAAGTGCTCCGGGGCCGACACAAGCAGGTAGTCGTCCGAAGAAAGAGTAGACTTCAGACCTGCTGTGTCAATCGTATGCAGAAGGGGTGTTGAGTGCTCTTATGACCTCGAGACCGTGCTGTAGCCCAACTGTCTATTGTCGAATTTCACCTTAACCATGAGTAGTGAGTTTTGCAGCGTTGGGTAAATGTCTTCTGGGAAGTAGTGTTGCAGGTCCAGGCTGACTAAACTGGCTTGAGGGGCCTGGAGCTGGAGCGGTGGAGGGTAAACACCAGGTGTGTCCACTAAAGTCCAAGCCGGTTTTAGATGGTTCAGTGACACTGTTGTCGTTTCCCCAGCTTGCAAGATATCAAAAGTATTTGGCCCTTATTTCAACACATTGTAAGGGCCACTGTACACAGGGTGGAGGGCAGGTTTGATAGCGTCAATCCTGAGCATGACGTGTGTACACGATTGGAGGTCCTTGTGCACAAAGATGGTCGGTTTGGCATGGTGGGATAATGGTGGGATGTGGATGTGGTCATGCTTCACTAGGTCCGGCAGGTTGACACCCAATGGGTTGATGGTTTGAGATATGAACTCTGCTGGGAGGGTGACTGTTTCCTCATAGAGCACCTCTGCCAGCGAGGCATCCAGATCTTCTTTGTAGGCAGCTCGTATGCCCAGCAGCACACAGGGGAGGGCCTCTGTCCACTCCTGGTCGTGGCGTACGAGCACCATCTTGACGGTGTGGTGTCACCATTCCACAAGTCCATTGGATTCAGGATGGTAGGGTGTCATGTGGAATCCGTGGCACCCACAGAGGTGGCAGAGCTCAGAGAACAGGACCGACTTGAACTGCTCGTCCTAGTCAGTTGTCAGGGACTCTGGACTGCTGAAGCATGCAGTCCAAAGTGTGATGAAAGGTCGGGTGATGGTGTTGGCTGAGGTATCAGTCAGAGGTGTGGCCTCCACCCATTGAGTAGTCCTGTCTATGGCTAACAAGATGTACTTGTATCCGTTTGACTCTGGGAGAGACCCCACCAGGTCTATGTGGACATGCTGGAAATGGCCCTTCGGAATGGGGAATTTCCCGAAGGGTGGTTGGTTGTGACATCATGTCTTGGCCCGTTGGCATTGGACGCAGGCTCTCGTCCATGCAGTGCAGTCCCATTTAATGTTAGTCCAAATGAAATGTTCCGTTATGAGTTTCAGTGTCGGGCATACTTCAGGGAGGGACAAGTTGTGGGGAGGTCGAAAACTGTCTTCCTTAAGTTCTGTGGGCAACTGGTCATTGCCTACCATGGGATACATCTCACCAAACTAGTTTGGTTTTGCCTGCAATGGTGCAATGCTTGAGCTGGAGGCCTGCTGTGTGTCCAGATAGCAGATTTTGAATGTCGGTGTCAGTTGATTGTGCCTACACTAGTTGGTTGAAGCCAAGGTGTGCTGATGAGGTGGCAAGTTGTGAGAGGTAGACAGCCACCATGTTTTCTGCTCCCCATACATAGCAGATGTCCATAGTATATTTCGAAATCAAGTCCAGGTGGCAGAATCATCGAGGGAAGGTACTGGACGGCAGGTTTTTAATAGCATCATCCAGAGGATGGTGGTCTGTGTAGATAGTAAGAGGCCAGCCCCCAATGTGTTCTCAGAAGTATATCAGCAAAAGCTCATGGTTGAAGGTTGACCACCTTTTCTGAGAGTCAGTAAGTTTCTGTGAGAAAAAAAACGTAAGGGTTGGGTTGCACTGGGGACTTTCTGTTGTAGTACAGCCCCAATCGCCCAGTTGCTGGCATCGGCCTCTATAACCATATGGGCATCTGGCGATGAGAGTGCCACGGTGGTGGTCTAAGTGAGCTCAGTCTGATGATCTCTAGGGCGACTTGCGTATCAGGAGTCCAAGTGAGCTTACGTTTTCCTGACATGTTCTTCCTGTGGAGTGACTCTGTGAGTGACAGAAATGTTTCTGCAGTATCGGGGAGGCATTGTTGGTAATAATTAATTACCCCTAAAAATGATCCAACTACTGATAGTCTGGCGGGAGTGAGAGGTTACGGATTGGTCTATCTTTTCCAGGGTGGAGCGGATGCCCGAGGCATCGACAAAGTGGCCTATGAATGTAACGCATTTTTGCTGGAGTTGACATTTGTCCTCGTTGACCACAACACCATGCTCTGATAGTTTGTGGAATACCTCTTGGAGGTGTTTCTCATGATGTTGAGTTGTTTGTGAGAAGATAATGTCGTCATCGAACTGACAATAGCAAAAGAATATGGTAAAAAATAAGCTGTCAATGACCCATTGCCATGTCTGGGCTGCATTCTTTAGTCTCAAGGGCATAAAGAGGAATTCAAATAGCATTAATAGTGTAATTATTACCATCTTTGGGATGTCCTCTGTGGCCACTGGGATCTGCGAATAAGCTATTTTACAGTTGATGTCCCTGCTGATGGTTGCACCAACCAGTTCCTAGGAGAAGCCCTGCATATCTGTCATGGAGTAACTATCAATGATGGTGTGCATCTTCTAATGTCTATAGCCCCCCCCCCCCCCCCCCACACACACACACAGACGCCAAGTTTTATCTATCTTCATTCTCATAGTAATCAGTGAGGCCCATGCACTGTCTGATGGCCTGAAGTGTCCCTCGCGTAACAGTTCATTGTTCGCGGCCTTGGCCGCCTTTAATTTGTGAGGGGCAAGGTGGTGCAGGTGGCATCGGACTGGTGGACCGAGGATAGTATTAATTCTGTTTATGGTACTGTCACATACAATGTTAATCTTGCTATGTGGCTGATGTGGAGTAGCACATGAGGCCCACTATCCACTTGCAAAGGTGATATCACTGTTTACACTCCACCTGCTTGCGAGAGCAATATCACTGCTTTCGCGCAACCCACTTGCCACAGCATTGTCACCAGAAGTAAGGGGCACTGGACTGACCTCTGGTTCTAAATGCCTGGCAGCATCTCGGGTGGGTAGCTCTCATTGTTTCTGGTGTGATGACAGCTGTTGCTGTGTGCAGTTGTGCCGTGAGCTCAGAGCAGCAGTTGTGGAGGTGTTTGTTAGCACCTGTTAAGCTAGCATTGGTGCAGCAGAGGTCAGTCTGCACAGTAGACACGGCTTTAAACTACTCGAACAATGCCTGGCACTTTAATGAGAGGTCGAGTACTGTTTCAGAGGTAGGAGGCGCAGGCGGCGGAGTCTTGTCCATTGGTAGGTGGTCACTGTTTCCTCTACTGATAGCTGTGCGGCCGTCGTGATGTAGTAATAAGGTTCTTCCCAGGTCTGGCAGAAGATTATAATGCCTCAAAAAATGTGTGTCCAACATTGGGTCTACAGTGTCAGCCACAAAAAATGTCCATGGGTGAGGGGTGTGGTTGTCCAGTATAACTATGATAGATGCCGTGCCTATCATGAGAATCACTAAATCATTTGCAGAGTGTAGTTGTATAGCAGATGGTGTACGTTTTCCAGGTGCCATCTAAGGTGGCAGCACACTAACATTGGCGCCCATGTGAACAAGAAAGTAGGCTCTAAGATGGTTGTCGTAGATGAAGTGCCATGTGCTGTTAGAATGTAGACATGGGATATGATGAATGTTGTCATGTACGATAGTGAGGTGACTTGTAGCAGATCAGCAAAATGATGCACCTGTCTCAGGCGGCTGTACTAATTTGGGTAGCTGCAAGGTGAACAACAGCGGTGCGTTAGGCAATGAAGTGTGTGCGGAACCAGCAGGGGTGGAGTGGGACGAATAGGTGCAGCATCCTGGCCGGGTGAATTGTTGGGATGGTTGGGCATGGGGCAATGGCTGGGTGTGAATGTGGCAGGTGGTTGCTTGTGCCTCACTGCAGCAGTCTTGAGAGGCCGCTGCAGGTGCGGTGTGGAAGAGCTCGGCTGAGGTCAGAGTGTCTCTGCTGAGGTCAGAGCAGTTCAGCAAATGTCAGCTGGCTGGGCTCTGCACGGTGAATGCTGTGCAGTGATCTCCATGAGCGTAGTCAGTGTGTGGGCTGGCTGTAGATGCAACTGGTGTTGACGTCGGTGCCGAAGCCAATGTAAGTGTTTATCAAGGCATGATGTTGTGTGAGGGCAAGCATCTGGTTGGCAAGGCATAATTGCATTTCCAGTGGTTTGTTATCGTGCATTGGCATGGCTGTCTGTATGTTTTCAGGCAGCTTGAGAAGCCGTAGTGACCAGGGAGCATGATCTGGTTTGGTTGTGTTGATTTGGAGGCATAACCTGCACCAGAGTGATGACGGGGTAGCATGGCCGAGCAACGTCTCAGCAATGGCTAGGTGGAGTTGTTCAGGTGAATACAACAGGCACCGTTCATTGTCTCGTATCTGTCAGTGGTTGGCGCATGTAATAGGAGGTCACTGATAAGATCAGTGTTGGTGTGGAGGCAGTTCAAAAGCACCAAAAACTTGTCGTGGGCATCTGTGATCCTGGCCGACTGCATCAACTACATCATGCACTTGCTGAGAATCAACTTGTAGTGGCCACAGACGTAACTTGGTGTGTGACCAGTGGTAATCTGCCTGGTGGCAAGGGGCTGGGACCAGTATGAGGTTGTTGTAATTGTGTGAAGTATATGGTGCGGGTTTGTAAGTGCCACCTGGTGGCACTGGTAGAGGTGGCAGCTAGCGTAACAGCATTGTAGTCACTGTAGGTGTGTTGGTAATGTGGGTGTCCTACTAACTATTTATCACACGACGCGGTACTGGTGTCATGGCAGTGTGTCGGCATTGTGGAGGATAGCATCGTAGTGGCGTACCCGGGAACACAGCACTGTAGGTAGGTCCTGGTTGGTGGCAATCGTGATAGATGGTGCCTCAGTGTATGTCACCCAATGCGGCTGCTGCTGTAGGTATTCCTTGTATTTCATTATGCGTGGGTCATAGTTGGTGTCAATCTGCTGTATTGCTATGCTGTGGTTGTAACTTGTGAAAACCCTGTGTGGTTGCAGGTAGACACAGTGTGCCTGCTTGTTGAGTGACAACACATGGGAGGCATGGCCTGCAGCACAGCACACCTGTTGGTGTGATGTCATCATGATGGCATGATGCAGGTTTCGGTGTGGCAGTAACAAGTGTGACTTCACCCAGATGACGTATGCCATCAAGCAGAATGTAAAGTTCAGGCATAGGCCCTGGAAAAATATGGTCTCAGGAAGGTCACTTGTAGAATGGAATTTTCCACATCGAGCATGGTGGTTACAATGATAAGTAATCACTCGCACTCCTGCCATTTAGTGTGAATACGTTTATTCTTGCAGCATATACACAATACGCCATGCATAGAGTGTGTACTACAGAGAACTGACCCGGCAAAGATACAGTTGTTCTTGTTGCGGTAGGGCAGTGACATTATTTGGGGGTAGAGCCAGCGGTTCTATGTCTCCGCAAGTTAAAGGATTCATAAACATTACTAACATGATCATAATTAACTTCCACCATCCCTCTAGATTCTCAAACCTCTGCAATCTCTTCTTCAGTGGCAATGGGACATGCAAAATTCTGGTCTTACTTGAGTTATCACAATTCCCAGAATTGGTGACATTTGTCCTCTGCCACAGGTAGGTTCACCATTGCCAAACACCCATCAGCAAGCCACTCAGAAGTAACCTGATAACAGGGCACTGTAACACCAATACTTGTCAAACATTAGGAAGAACTTGCATATCTTCTCTAAATAAGGAGGGAACTGTGTATGTAGCAAGTAACAAATTGCGATGGCGGATATATTTATTTACTTATTGAAAACCAAAATTAGCTACCAAAATTGCCCTACATGTATAATCTGTCATATGCAATTGCAGTAATGGGGCCATGTTCTCTAGATGCTGGAAGTGACTCATTGCAATGGCGAAGATTTGTTGAGTTATTGACCTCCAAATTCAGCAACCGGGGCACCAAGTGCATATTTTCTGCCCGATTCAGCTGCCCATATCTCCTAATCAGACTATTAAACAGTTTTTGTAGACTGGTTACATAAATATCACAATGTGTTGCTGATTAATTCACCACATAATTTTAGGCTCTGGCTGGGATTCCATCATGCCCAGAAGAGCTGGTGCTTTTTAGGGATCTGATGACTTTTATAATTTCATTGGGTGCTATAAATTTGGAGTGTACTGTCATCAATGGTGTATGTTGGGTAAGATTAAGTAGTTTTATGGCTTCTGAGGGAGACTGATTGTGTTGTGTACCTTTGTTTTTGGCTACAGAGAGGAAAATTTAAGACTTCTTATGATACCCTTTCCAGATTATTGTGTCTAATTTCCTATGAACTGTGCTACCCTTGCTTACTCTGAAATTTTGTCCCCATTTGTTTCCAATTTAATGATTTTCCATATGTTTTTTTTTTATTGTTTGAACTGTTAATTGCAAGCAGTAGTGATGCCAATACACAAAGATGGCAAGAGACGTGTAGTGTTGAACTATAGTTCTATCTATCTGCTGCTAGTTCTTTCAGAAACATTTGATAGGGTAGTGTACAACAAGCTACATAAATACCTAACACAAAATGGCTCACTGGCTCCCTCCCAGTTGGGTTTTACAAAGGGCTATCCACACAGGGGCAATACTCAGTCTCACAAAAGAAATTCTAGATGAACTGAATTGTAGAATGTACCTGTAGGTATTTTCTGTGGTCTCACTAAAGCTTTAGGCTGTATAAAACATAACATATAGGTACAATAGCTTCCACACTATGGAATCAAAAACCTACCATTAGCTTGGTTAGAATACTACCTAGATAACAGGAAACAAAGGGCCACCCTACCAGGTGTAAGTGAAACAATAAAATCAGGTTGGAGAAATACACAGGCCAACGAAAATTTTTTTCAAAAACTTTTTTTTACTTTGACAGCTGATCTTTATAGATTCTTATGAGCTGAATCCAAATCTAGCATTAGTTTTTCTGTATCACCCATAGTTTTCCAGAAATATGCTTTTTTTATATAATATAGAAATCCTATGCTATACGGTAAATGGGGAAATTAATGAAACACTTTGTAACAACATAAGCATGGTTTGTATTTACAAAAATGGCTCTGAGCACTATGGGACTTAACATCTATGGTCATCAGTCCCCTTGTATTTACAGTAAGCTATTTAAAACAATGATATGTGTTAATAGAGGTTTCACTTGTCATCTGGAATTGGTTTGTATTTTCTTTCTCTTTTATCTTTGAAGCCTCTTGTGTAGCTTTTTCTACGATGAGTCACTTAAATGAACTTCTCGGTGAAGTGACCAACAGTAGTCCCCCATCTTGTTGGTGTTCCAGCAGCCTTGGTATTGTTTTTCTATCCCTTTAATGTCCTGGTGAAAACACTATCCTTGCTCCTCACTAACATCTCCCATATTGTCTGGGAAGTAATCAAGCTGACTGTTCAAAAAGTGAACTTTCAGGCTCATTAAACATCCTAAAGTTTTAAACTTCTTTAACATTGTAGCTATAGTAGAAATATATTTTGGGTCTTTTTCATGTCCTAAGAACCTCATAATGATTTGCTTGAATGATACTCATGCTTATTTCTCATTTATGGCCATTGTGGCTTCAAAGTTAACATCAAACATAAATTTTATAATCTCAGGTCTGACAAAGATGCCTTCATTTAGTTTAGCTTCTGAAAGGTGTGGAAGCTGTTGGCAGAGATACTCAAAACATGGTCCATCCTTAGGCAAAGCCTTTTACAAACTGTTTCATTAGGCCTGACTTTATTTGTAGAGGTGATAGGAGTACATTTTTTGGATCTACAGGGTTTTTGTGTAGAATGTTCTTGTCACCAGGTTTTAAAGACTCCCTCACAGGCCAGTTCTTTCTGCACCAGTAAAGGACATGGAGTTGAACTGCTGGAAATAGAAAACAGTGCTTGTGATGTAAATAATATGAAAAACCACCTGAGATTAACCAGTGCAGTTGAAGGTTTAACAAACACAGTAAATCAACCAAAAAAAGACAGTTCGAAAATGAGAATGCAACTCAGTACAGTGATTGCCACAAACTGTAGATTACAAAAGCTAACAACACATCGAACAATATCATCTCACAAAAGAAAGTGGAAAACCTCGAAAAAATATCACACTGATTGCTAAAAATAGCAACACTAAATGTCTAATAGCAAATCTAGGGTCGACTACTGAGCCTGTAACACACGACTCTGCTCCATTTATTCAAAATTCAAATATAAGTTCATCACAACCTCCTGTGTTACTTGAAAAACAAACTGAGTGTGCAAACGAAAAAATATTTTAACCACAATAGGCGAGTTGGAACAAATAACGATAGTGAATCAATAACCCACAGTGTAAACCAGAATCTCTGTGTGAATACTAACAGTATTTCCTCTTACAAAACAAAAACAGGGCAAGAAAACATTGCAACAATGACAGATGCATGTAACAAATCAAAACGAACAAATAGGCCTACCAATAAAGAGCTTACAGTCCATGAAGCGACAGAAGATCAATGTGTTAGCAATACTTCTTTGAACAATTCGAAAATTGGAGCCAGTATAAATGAAACCAGTCCCTATATCTTCATCAGACCTTCAGATGAGAAACCTTCACCCAATAGAGATACAAATTGGCGTGATGTACAGTGTAGGAAAAGAACTTTTCGATCTACAGATCAGCAAGTATCATTCACAACATGAAAACAACAAACCAACAACATACACAAAACGAAGCAGAATGCATCTGCACAACGAAAAATGCTGTATGCAACTGCACTAAAGAAAAGTGTAGAGGAAGAAAGACCTCAAGCATCTGCCATAGCATCAGTCAGAAATTTAAGTACTAGAGAAAGATAAAATCAGGTAATAGGCACTGGTGAAGAACAAGGAATGCTATATGGCAAGAAAAGAGCACGGTTTCATTTAGGAAAAGAGAAAAACGGCACAACAACTGAAAATGTAACCAAATTCCTTGAGAAAATCTTTCCAGGATATAGTAACTTTCATGTGTATAACCAACAACACAGATTATAGTAGTCATAATGACTATACAATCAAATTATGTCTTTAATTCTAATACATACAAAAAGCATTCTCTCATTAATTGATATGCCAGTGCTACATAGTAAGTTTTTATAGGAATGCTTAAAATTAAACAGATTGTACTACGTGTGATATATTGTCAAAAATTCCTTTAAAGAACAGAAAGAACTATTGAAACGATAAAGTTTCAGTTGTCGTTTGAATTAGTTATATCCCCAATGACTGATTTAACGTGAAATGGAAGTTTATTACATACTTGAATAATGTACCCTTTTCTGTATCATATTTTTATATCTTTGTGAATATTATGTTTACTTCTTGTATTGTGATCTTGATATTCATTGTTTGTTTTGAAAATTGTATCATTATTGCCAGCCACTGGTGGCCTAGCGGTTCTAGGCGCTTCAGTGTGGAACCGCGCAACCGCTACGGTCACAGGTTCGAATCCTGCCTCGGGCATGGGTGTGTGTGATGTCCTTAGGTCGGTTAGGTTTAAGTAGTTCTAAGTTCTAGGGGACTGATGACCTGAGATGTTAAGTCCCATAGTGCTCAGAGCCATTTTTTGTATGATTATTGTTCACAAAGCACATTAGTGAAAAATAGTACTGACATGGCCTGGTGAGGATCGCGAGTTGTCTGAAAAAGTTTCTGCAAGAGCATCATGAGTGCACTCTAGCCGTAATTCTGATGACTCTTTTCTGTACAATAAAGGCTTTGTTTGCACAGGACTGGTTACCCCAAAATATGATGCCATGTGTCATAAGTGGATGGAAATATCCTAGGTATGCAGCATTAATTATTTCCAAGTCACCAACAGATGAAATTTAGCGAATGGCAAATGTTGCTGAATTCAATTTTTTACATAGGTCATTGATGTGAACTGACCATTTTAGATTGTTATTTACATGTAACCCCAGGAATTTGGAAGACTCTGATCTCAATATTTCTTTGTCACCACATTTTATTTCAAATATTTTCATGTTTTTTTATTTGGTGTTTGAAACTAAATGAATTGAGTCTTGTTAACATTGAGTGATAGACCATTTGAAGTGTACCAGTCTAGAAATTCTTTGAATACAGTGGTCACAGTGTTCCATAGACTGCAGTTGGGTGTTTTGTCAAATGGCTGTGTCATCAGAAAACAGGCTGAAGTGTGCTTTGAACATTAGCTTCACTAGGATTTTAGAGAGACTTGTTAACAATGAAACTGGCTAGTAGCTGGAAACATTGGCTAGATCATCCTTTTTTGAACAGTGGTTTCAAAACTGCATATTTGAGTCTATTAGGGATAGTACCTTGATTTATGCACTCATTAAATATGTGACAGAGAACTTCAAGTATAAATTTGCAGCAGGGCTCCCATACACTTATAGATATATTATCCACATTAGTGGAATTTGAAATTTTGGTTTGTCTTATTACCTTCTCAGTATCTTCAGTTGTAATATAGGGTACATGCATCTGACTAATTTTGTTCTGCACTGCTCTTTGTAAAAGATTCATGGCTTCAACTCTAGACCCTTTACCACCAGTTTGATCTGCTAATGTCAAAAAATGGTTGTTTAAGTTACTGGCAACTATATCACCTTCACCTACAATGCTTCCATTACAACTGTACAGGATGGCGGGTATGGGCAGGCGGTGGGCGTTATGGAATAATAGTGTAAATTTTAGAGAAAGGCCATTTATTGGCTAAAGCATGATGAAAGGGGCTACATAGGCCTAGGGAGGTGAGGGTGAGCCAGAGCTTACAATTTGGCGAACATTGCTCGCAAAGCTACCGAAAGTTGTTGTTTGCCAAAACTAAGTCCACAGTGCCGCAGCACCGGGAGAAGCGGGAGATGTTCAATACTACAGGGCGCGCATCCGACTCGCGGGTGAGCAAGAATACAAGAGAGCGGGCCCGGCGACGGGCAGCCGGGTATATTCGACGCACCACGCGGCTTCCTCCACCCTGATTGGTCAGGACCGAGCAAACCGTGTGGGCGGCTTGGAACTTGCCTGCTAAGCGACACCTGGGGCGGCGTTACCTCGTAAGCACATGAGAGAAGCGCGTGATCAAGGTGCCCTTCCTCGGTGCTGACTTCCTGTTACTAGACCGTGGGACGAAAGAATTTACAGGCAGCTAACACTGCCGGCCGTAGCTTGGCCGTAATGGAAAAATGAAGTTACCGGTTGGAGGCTCATATAATAAAGTAAAATCCCTTATTGTCTGGCTCATCCTTTACACAACACACTTTGATACTGTCTGTATCTTCTGTAATTTTTCCTGGCTCCATTTTGACCACCTTCCAAATAGTCTTATTTTAATATTTGAATTGTTAATTTCAGATTTGATAAACATGCTCTTGGATTTTTTTAATGACACTCTTTAGGATGCTACAGTATAATTTGTAGTGCTCCCTATCCTGAGGTTTGTTACAATATCTGAGTGAGACATAAAGCATTCTCTTTGTTTTATAGGATGTTTTGATTCCCTTAGTGAGCCACTGTCTCCTGTAATTATTCAGATTGGTGGGTTTTTGAAATTCTCTTGGGAAATACAGCTTCAAAAATGGTGATGAATTCATTCAGGAATACATAAAATTTATCATTGATATCTTTAGCCTAATATACTGTGTCCTGTTCCAACTGCTGCAAATGTCTGCTGAAAGTTTCCAGATTCTTACTGTTGATTAGTCTATAAGCTCTATTGGTAAATCTACTCTTGATAGCTGGGCTTACATCATTCACTTTTAACAACAGCCCATCACAATTGGAAACGCTATTGAAGATTTGTGTTACACATGTTATCAATTCTGTTATTGTCTACAAAAATATTGTCACTCAGACTTGTTGCAGTTCTTAGTCACCCTTGTGGGAAAGGCAGCAACTGCCCTCAGATTAAAAGAGCTCATTACATTCTCAAAATCTGTTCTATCATTACTACAGATAAGGAATTGTACATTAAAATCACCATGTTTGATTATTTCTATGTTTTTTGAGAATAGGCTAGTTAAAAATGATTCTATTTGCTTGAGGAATATACTAACCTTTCCTCACTGTGCTATATAAACAATAATCACATGAACAAGCAGAGTATTGAAGTGGTATTGTTGTCTTTCTTGAAACCTTGAAAGTAACATAGTATGTCTATTGTTTATACTATTTTTGTTTGGTTTTCTTCCATTTATATGCATGTATTATTGTATTCATTGGTTTATCCTGCATTACCATACAATGTCTGCCCCGACAGCTGAATGTTCAGCATGATGGACTGCCGTCCTAAAGGGCCTGGGTTTGATTCCCGGCTGGGTCGGGATTTTCTCCACTTGGGGACTGGGTTTTGTGTTGTCTTCATCATCATTTCATCCCCATCCGGCAAGCAGGTTGCCCAATGTGGCATCGAATGTAAGACAACCTGCACCAAGGCAGCTGGACCTGCCCCGTAAGGGGCCTCCCGGCCAATGATGCCAAATGCTCATTTACCATACAATCTTCGTACAAAATGTAATTCTACAGGACCAAATAAAAAAATCAATCAATCAAGCTATACCCCACAGCAATCCAATGGAAGGGTTTGGGTTTGGCCAATACCTGGAGAATGTTATCTGCCAATATGTTGTAATGCACCTCTTTCTCTGGGGAACAAATATTAATTATTATTAGTAGTAGTATATTAAGCTACAAATTATCATTTTAAACCTGTGTGGTCTCCCTGGTGGGCCTAGTTGACCACATTTTGAATCCTCATCCAACAGAACTTGTAATTGGCCTACAGATAAATCAATTGTAGAAGAAAAATCTGGCCCCTGGCGCATTTGGCCAACAACTCTTCTTGATGGGGCAAAGGGTAGGTCTCAATAATAGACTGAACATCAATGGACACTTTTAAGTAGCCACAAAGGTGATTTTTAAGTCACAAGTGGGGTAGAGCACTCACTTGACTTATAACCTGTATGACACTCAGCAACCTCAGCCTGTAGAATTCTGATGGAACCTGATCACACAAGGCCACTAGAAGAGGGCATGCCTGGAAGAAACATGGCCACACCATTAGTTTCAGAGTAATTTTGGCTGTAAAATTACTGGCATAACTTAATCCATCTGAAGAAAAGAGATCTGAAGAAAAGAGATGAGAACTCAGAAAACAGAGAGTCTAACCGCTGGTAATGGACCTGGTCAGAATCAATGAGCATTGCAGCCACAGCAGAAAAACCAAAAACATTGTAAGCATTCAGGCCAAACAAATTGTTGGTGTCAGCATCTTCCAGTACCATAAAAGTCAAGGAACAAACCGCTGATTTATACACAATAGGAGCCATAAATTGACTCAAAATTGGAATATGCTGCTTGTTGTAACCCACCAAATGTCACGGAACAGGAGAGATCCCACACCCACATAAATTTGTGACTTCAGCAATGTCACAGATGCACCCATATCCACTAGCACTTTAGTAAACAGTTTTTTAGAAAGCATAAACACTGGACACACACAATTAATGTGCTTGTCCATTTTGCAGGAGTAGGCTTGGAATTATATACATATGCTATACGTCCCTTTTTCTACAGTTGTTGCAGGTCACCCAGTGATTAGGGCATGAGCAAGATGGGAGCACTGAGTGCTGCCACAGCTGTGGTGGTTGTTGTCTGGCATGTCATTATCAATTGCGGCGTGGAGGCTGTATTTGCACTACTGCCATCTCATCCTCCCACTGTACATTAACTGATGCCCGACATCCAGGTACAGGAGCCGTCAGAGTGACGTCAAACAAAAAAGCCTCGATCTGGTTTCCAGCAACACAAGGAACCTCAAAAGACTGGGCAGTACTTAATATTTAAACCATAGGTGGGTTTTTGCCACTGTAGTGCACGTTAACATACGTTGTTGGGAGTCAACTGAATGATGGTGTCATGGACCATAGAATCGGTATAGGAATCACAGTGAGCATTGGTAACAAATGAACATTTGTGACTGATGTCATGGAGTTTGGTTGCCAAAGTCCGCTAAGACTGATGGCCATAAAATAACACCGATTTTTTCCTGTCCCTACTGATGGGACTCTTTAGGACTCAACATGAATCAGAATGACATGCATGTGTTCATGGTGATAATTAGACAATAACTTACACATATTGTCTAACAGATGTCATTCTGGTTCCTGAAACAGGGCTAATTTCTACAACAACCAGCAAATCTGAGGCAAAATCCAAGAAGGAAGCAAAGCCTTACACCACATGTTAGCATCAGAAACACACAAAAAATGAGTAAGTGTTTTCGAAGCCACTTCTCGTAAGCTTCCCAGTCTTTGGCAACATCATCATAAGGAGGAAAAGGTGACAGGTACAACAATGGTATAAAAATTTGCATAGTCAATGTCGCTGACAAATGTATAATAGCAACTGTTAGAGCCTCTTCATGCTTGATGAGAGATTCAAGCACTGCCTCCATAGATATGAGAACCAAGAGAACAACCAAAGAAACTGTGCATACAGAAGCAAACACTGCACTCGTTGCCAACTGTGTCATAATGCAGGGCACAAGTGATAAGGTGGCCACCAAATACAAGATTTTACTAATCCACATTCAGGAACACACAAGCATAGAAACAATACAAGGCAGCCTAATACATCAGAGGATGAGTGCCTGCTGCACTGTCTTTATAAAGGGAAGAGTTCTGCTGGAAGAAGCAGTGGATGCTGTGACATATGCACAAGTTGTGGGTGGCCTCTGATGGTCACCCCATGCAGATGCCGATGGCGGAGTGTTTGAATCAAGAGTGCTGTCTGCCTTATCTGTGATGTGTATCCAGTTATGATACACAAGATTACAGCAGTCATGATCAAAACACAAAAGGTTATTGTGCATTGTTTTCAAAGCAATGAAAAGTGTGTATTGTTTACTGAGTAATGACGAGTAAGACTCAACAGGGATCTTACTTTTACAATACAACTTTTTAAGAATAATTATTGCAATACTTAGAAACTTTTACAGCAAAAGAAGTGAGGTTTGTTCTACCAGAAAAGAAGCTGTTATCTGTGAAAGTCATCCTTCAGAACGTTCCCCTGAGGCAAAATTGTATAGAAATCATTGGAGAGAGAGAGAGAGAGAGAGAGAGAGAGAGAGAGAGAGAGAAATGGTGATTATTTTAATTATGTTTACAAACAAGAAGCAGCAGGCGATGGAAGCTGTTCAGTGTAATAGGGAGCACCAGTTAACACATAACAGACCATTAAGAATGCCAGCAAGATATGAGAATGATGTGCCTATTTTAGATATTGTCAAATTTGAAAGGTTTGGTGGAGTAGTTACATATAAAAGGCAGACTAATTGAAAAACGCAATGAATGATGAAGTTAATTCCTTGAAATTTAGATAAACCTGGACATTACTGTATCCTCCCACACTTCAACAGGTCATACATAACCATAGATTGTACCAAATGAAGTATTATAGTAGTTATGATGTTCCAAATTTCAACACAAAGGCTTGTGGCTGGAGGTTGCTAATAAGCTGCAGATATAGATTATCATGAAACGTATGATCCAGTGACCAAATTTCAAAAAAATTGGGTAGTACTATAAATTTCAGCCTCCAGAAATAACTGTCTTGAGCAATATGATGTCCAAACTGTTTTTGATACAGAACTTAAGCTGAAAAACTTATAGAGTTCAACCTAAAGGTTCTGAAGATGGAACTAAATGTGTATGTGAATTGAACTGAAACTCCTTTGGCTTGAAACAAGCTTCCAGGTGCTGGAACTAACATTTCTCCACAGTTTTATGCAAAATTGGAAACCATTCAATATTTGCAGACTCATACTATTCACCATTTGGGATACACATAAACAATCAATACTAAGAGCAAATGCGGATTAGAGTCTGATAGCTGCTAAGAATGCTATTATATTGATATTTTGCTAACTGAACCACAATGAGAATTTGACATCATGTCCAGAGGATGAGGTACCTACGTGCGGCCGAAGGCATTATGGTCAGCAGATGATTCTACTTTCTTACTTCAAGAAGCTTGCACCACGAAGAATCTATGAAACTTCAGGATGGAGAGTGTTAATCCAGCAGCAGTACCATTAGTTATTATCAGGTGTGTGCTGGCATGCACAAGAACAAGATCAGTCTACCATACAGCAACTGATGTGCTTTTCAATAGGAAAATAGACAGACACTAGTTTCACAGTCAACAATGCCAGTCAGCATGAGTTGGTAGAAGACCCATGTGGGTGGTGGAAAGCAAGACAAAGAGCACGGTGTTCAATGATTTGGAAGAATTTACAGACCTTTAGTGTGGTGGAGATCCAGGCAACATTTGAATAGCAGAGGATGGGTGAGATCAGTGTATGTTTTGGTGGAGGAATGTACTCCCAAAATTGTGTCTGTTAGTAGTTTCAGTATTTTAAACCTCTTGTGGGCTTTCTGTTGGATGACTAATAGCTGAGGTTTTCACATTAGTTGCTGGCAGAGGGTTGGCCCAAGATATTTTAGTGTTAATTAACTGGATAGGACTGTTGCAGTTGGTAAGGTAGAAGTCAAGGAAACAGAAGGTGCAGGTGGTTTGTCCTACAATTATTGCATGGATTTTGGAGGGATTGACCTCGAAGAGCCACTGGTCACACCATGAGGCAAAATGATTCAGATGGATTTGGAGGGATCATTGCGATTTCTTGCATGTATGGAAGAAAGCAATGGGATTTCTGGCATGTAGGCCTATGCTAGAGAGCAAAGAAAGCAGTGTCATCAGCATACTGAAGAAGGTGGACTGGTGGGGGTGGATTTGGCACTTCTGCAGTGGGATGAAAGGAACAGGAATTGGTGTTGTTAACAATGACCAAGGCTGGGCAATTAGATAGGAAGGATGCAATAAGGTGTGCACAGTTAACTGAAAGTGCATATGTCTGGAGTCTAAAAAGGTGACCAGATAAATCAGGCAGCGAAAATTATATTCACAGATCCTGGAAATTTTCAGTGGTTTTGATACAATTGGTACTGAAAATTTTTCTGCAGGTGAAGCCAGCAATTATGAGTATCTGTTAAACTAATTAATATTAAACTAATGTAAATACATTACTGAAAAGGGGAAATTGTTCTTCAATTTGAAAGTAGTCTTTCCTTCTGACTTTCCCTATTAGCTCATAAGATATTCTCTATGGCAAGATGTACAAACTTTCATAATTTCACTAACCTTTGATTGCAATAATTTCTGATGAAACTAAAATTTTCATTGCAACCAGTACAACAAATGTTTTGATGTCTGATTTCTCCAAGTCTATTGACATGCATATTAATGAGCACACATCCTTCATTAAGAAGTGCACAATTTTCAATAACTTAATTCTAATGTACAAGATGGATGCCAGGTGATAAACCCAAGCTTCCCATTCCATAAGCATAAGTTAGTACTGGATACTTTATCAGCTGCTGCTCATACCAAATAATATGTAAACAAAATATAAAAGTAAATCTGTCAGCCAGCTAAAGGCAGTCATTCGTAAGTACAGAATTAATAAACCATTATAAATTAAATAAAGTGAACAACATCCTGGAGCAGGTCCCACTGCAGAAGTGCCACAAGGCACCATTTTCTTTTTCCCATGTCCAAACCCACCCCTACCAGTCCACCTCCTTCAGTATGCTAATGACACTGCTTTCTTTCCTTCTGCTGTACATGCCAGAAATCCCAATGATCCCTCCAAATCCACCTGAATCATTTTACCTCATGGTGCGACCAATGGCTACTCAAGATCAATCCCTCCAAAATACAGGCAATTATTATAGGATGAATCATCTGCACCCTGTGCTTCCTTGACTTCTACGTTACCATCTGAAACTGTCCTATCCAGTTAACTAACACTAAAATATCTTGGGCTAACCCTCGACCGGCAACTAATGTGAAAACCTCAGCTACTAATCATGCAACAGAAAGCTCACAAGAGACTTAAAATACTAAAACTACTGACAGACTGAATTTGGGGAGTACACTCCTCCACTATTCTTGACAGCAATGAAAACATTGATTTAACCCATCCCCTGCTATTGAAATGTTGCATGGGTTTCCACCACACCAAAGGTCTTAAGTCCCTCTAATTCCTCAAATGCCATGTGCTCTGTCTTGCTTTCCATATCTGTTTACCTTTCCCCACATGGATCCTCTACCATCTTGTCAAATTTCCAACCCTCGTCACCTACAATGTACACCTCTGTATCTATTATACTATCTGAAAACTAGATTCCATTAATCCAATTGTCTCCCCTCTGATCACTTTGGTATGTTGCTGCACCTTCAAAATCTTATCCTTCTGTCCTTAAACCTACATAACTCCATATTGTATCCCAACACAACTGCAAACAACTCCCTCTTGGCTGAACAGCACAATTTTGTACTACTGACAGTCCCTACCTACCGCTGCTACCCCTCCCCTCCTCCCCCCCCCCCCCCACCTACTCACCCACCCACCCACCCACCCACCCATTTGGTGCGAGGGTATGAAGTAGCAACAAAGGAAAGAAAAGCCATTTCAGTTTGTTTCATTTTAGTTTTCACTCAGGCATGTTACCAGCAGCATATAGTGCTAATTTTGCCTCTGTCTTTGTTCAGTTTAGCCCAGGATACATTAGTGTTAGTGTTTAGGTTTGTTTCATCAAGACTGAGTCCAGTCCTGTATCTTTAAAATGTATGGTTCTGGTTTAGGTGAGGAATCTTTGTAGTTATAATAACTTTTGTGTGCTATATGTACCAAAATGTGCATGAAGCAAATTTTGATCACTTCATTTGTACTGCATGGTCTTTTACTTTCTGATAAGATTAGAACTATTAAGTTCCATGTATGTCTGTAATAACTACCTGATCATAAACATTAGAGACATAAGATATGTGGCTATCACCAGTAGAATCTTAAGGATGCAGTTTAAGATTGGTGAACGTCCAGCATTGAATTTTGTAAAAGGAACTGATAACTATTTGTTTTTAGGATAAAACCTACACTAGCACTTTCAGTTGGTGATACTATGTGCCCCCTGCCCCCCTACCTCCCACCACATGGATGCCTATGACCGCTACATACCCTTGACAGTTTCCACTTACAGTAGCCACCATTGCTGAAGCTACACAGACAGCATCCTTTGTATCAAGAGTTCTACCATGGTTAGGCCACAATGCCTGAACATTGATTATTCATCAATAATCATTGTATTTTGATGTTTCAGTTCCTTCTTCGTTCCACCAATGAAATAGACTGCATGCATATGGTGGCCCCTACAATCATCTAACCATAATTTCAGCAGAATCTACGTTAAAGTCAATGGAGGATTGTGCATACTACAAAATCGGCATGCCATTGCAATGACATCAAAACCACAGTCCACAACTGCCACCAGTGCACCTTTCATCAGATCACACTGCCTCAGTGTTTCACATAATATCCCACACCACATCGTCCTTGGGAAAATTTCCATCTCAGTTTTGCTAGCCCTTTCCTCAAACACCTGTTGCTGTTAGTCTTCAATGTTCTCTCAGATTTCCCATATATCATCCTGAAGCTATAATGAAAGCCTACCAATTGATGGCCTTCCAATCCAGTGTCAAAGACAATGGACCACACTTTACCCCACACTACCAGCAAGGTGCCACCATACCCATTCTTGTCCTGGCAACCATATCTGGGCCTAGGAGTTGAGGCTCTTATCTCACTGCTAACCAGCCACTATTACCCATAAACAGGATTAATATCTCTAGACAGTGATAACAGCCAACAGCAAATGGATTCACGACCAGAGTCAACTTTGTCCACATACTACAATGGACTTGCACACAGCATTAAACAAAAGGCTGTAGTCTTCATGGTGAGGACTGCTGCCAGAGAAATCCCAATCAGTACTTCAAAGTGCACCCTTATATGACAACAGATGGCAAATGGAAGTGGCAGCACTGTCTAAAAGTAACACCACACACAACAACCTCACCAAAGAAGCAAACTTTCCCTGAGGACACACAAAAGGCTGTATCATCTGTACTCAAAACTATGAACACCGATTCTCAGCTTTCAGCCACCGTTACACCAGAAGTCCACGTATCAGAATCTCAACTCTCTTGTCAGTGCATTACTACATCACAAGGGTAGTTCTGCATCATAGAACACATGGATATGGCTAAATATCTCCCTCCAGTTTAGCCAAACAACCCCCACCTTGCTGTCTTCAATCATTGTACCAACAAAACTCATAAATATTTAATGATCAGTATTCTGCAGCTTCAAGGGCAGAGTATGGTTGTTTGGCACAGGAGGTACCTCCAGGAAATTTTAAATTACCTCTGCCACATTTAAGTGGTCATACCTTCTGGGGCCTGAGATAAATTGGTCTACTGTCAGATGCTGGCAGTTCAGCTCTCTCCTTGGATGCAAGTATGATTACACTTCTGAAAAGAAATTCGCAATGATTCATTGGCCTTTCCAAGAATCTAATGGAGGAATACTTGCATTTCCTGTGGATTTTGGTTGTACACACTGTCTGTGGACTGGATACGAATTGTTAGTTGGTACTGCTAGTCCTATCATTATTTGTTGAGTGAATATCATATCCAGAGTTGTGTATGGGTAACGTCCTTTAATAAATCTGTCATTGACAAAATAAAAATAACCACAAATTGTTGTTTTTATGTGTTACTTGCAAAGTAGTGTCCTGTGAAATATGAATTTTGTGATTCATTCTAAAAACGTTTGTTTGAGGTGGTTCCATAGAAACTGAAAAGTTTAAAAGATTGAAAAAGTAATTATAAGTAGCTGCCAACATTGAGTAGACAATAAAGCAAACACTTATATGGTAATCATTGTAGTCATCTACACACTGGTGAAATAATGGTGTGATGTGCCCATAGATATAAATAGCTTTGATTAAAACACACGGACATTCTGTAGCAAATTTGAGTTTTAAGGCAATAGCCCTTATGAAATAATTTCATCATCACTGATAACTAGAATCAGTAGAAACTGTCTTAGCTAATTCATGTGGTCCACATGTATCTAAAGCATATAGAGCAGGCCTGTCCAAACAGTGCTCCACAACCACTAGTGTTCCAGCCACACCAGCCACCATATTGCCTAGTGCTTTGAGCATAGTGGTGAATGGAGCTGTCAGAAAGGTATAAGGAGGAAGAAGAAAATGAAGGCAGCTGCAACTGGACAGTCACCTCGTCAGACACCAAGCAGTTTGCTGGTAGTACTATGTGGATTAAATTAGGTTTACATTTTACATTAGCAGCAATGTGTTGTCTCTGCGCGCACACACACACACACACACACACACACACACACACACACACACACACAAAAAGTGGAAAAGCCATTCAATCAATGCCCATATCATTTAAAGGCCATGCATACTATTATGAGCCAGAAAAAATTTATTGGAATGTCATTACAGCTCCAACCACAAAGAGGATATAATGCACTTGTTTTCTGACAAACAACAGTGAATGGTGGCTGAACTGAAAGTGGCTTTAGGGAATAAACTTGAATTCAAGATAAGCAGAGCAGTGACGAAAGTCCTTTATTGTTGACATCATATATTGGGTCTGGCTTCAGTAAGTGTCTTAACATAAGAGGAGAATCATTTGGTAACACATATGGCGGAGAAGATTCATGCTAAAAAAAAAATTAATCCTGTGCAAAAATCAGTTTCACATTTATGACATGAAACAGATTTTAATCTGTATTGCTCTGTGTGTTGAACTATAACATAAATCATAGTTCCAGATATATTACATATTTTAAGCCAGAAATCCATATAAGTTTTGAAACATCAAAATGAAATGTTGAATACCAATATGTAATGATTTTTTTCATTGTGCTAGCTGTATTAGTGTATCTAATTTATTTATTTAATCAAATAATAGAGTCATTACTTTGGCATAAAAATAAAACGTTGGAAATAGACACACATGGAATATTCCTGCTTATAAAAATATGCTGCAGTATCATCTCTTAGCAGTAGCAGCACTGTGTTGCAAACATGTCTTCCTAAGTTTCCTGCATGTGTTTTCTTCAGTATATAGCCACCTAATAGTAGGTAGTGTCAAGTGTCTCCTCTCTCCTGTCTCAAGACAGACTCCAATGTATTCTCAGTCAGGTAACAGCACTAATAGAATGAAAAAGCAAGAGGAAGACATCTCTTTCTTTCATCAAAATATAAGGGGCCTCTTACACAAAACAGATCAACTTTTTATTAACATTAGCGAAAAGGACAGTATTAATAATGCTCAGATTTTGTGCATAACTGAGCACCATGTTACTGATAAATGTGCCTTGCCATCTATAGCAAGTTGTAGTTTAGTAATATACTACTGTAGGGAAAGTAAAGACAAAGGTGGAGTAGCAATTTATGTTAAGGATGGTGTAGCATACAAAGCTATAGATATTAAGAAATATTGCATGGAACAACAATTTGAGGCATTGTTGTTGTTGTTGTTGTTGTTGTTGTCTTCAGTCCTGAGACTGGTTTGATGCAGCTCTACATGCTACTCTATCCTGTGCAAGCTTCTTCATCCCCCAGTACCTACTGCAACCTACAGCCTTCTGAATCTGCTTAGTGTATTCATCTCTTGGTCTCCTTCTATGATTTTTACCATCCACGCTGCCCTCAAATACTAAATTGGTGATCCCTTGATGCCTTAGAACATGTCCTACCAACCGATCCCTTCTTCTAGTCAAGTTGTGCCACAAACTTCTCTTCTCCCCAATCCTATTCAATACTTCCTCATTAGTTATGTGATCTACCCACCTAATCTTCAGCATTCTTCTGTAGCACCACATTTTGAAAGCTTCTATTCTCTTCTTGTCCAAACTATTTATTTGCCTTAGAAATAATAACTAAATTCTACCCAATAATAGTCATATTAAGAAATATTGGATGGAACAATTTGAGGTATGTGCCACATAAATAATAACTAAATTCTACCCAATAATAGTGTTGGCTGTCTACAGGGCTCCTTCAGGTGACATAAAAACTTTTCTGCATTCAATGGAACTCCTCCTGTCAGAGTTACTTTCAAAAGCAAAGGATATTGTAGTTTTAGGTGATTTCAATATAAACTTTATGACAAAAAATAAGAATAAAATTGACTTTGAGATTGTGATGACCTTACATCATCTGACATCAGAATAAACTTCCCAACAAGAATTACATCCGAGTGCCAAACTATGACAGACAACATTATTTTAGATGTAAGTAGACATCAGAATTATACTGTCAGGCAGGTTATAAGTGGGCTTTCAGATCATGATGGACAAATTTTCACTCTTTATGACATTAATCTGTTCAAAAAAGAATTTCCTCAATGGAAATTCATAAGAGTAATGAATGAAGAGGCAAAAGGAACTTTCAAACACATGTTGCAACAAATGCATTAGTCTTTAGTATATAGCTATGATGATGTTGATACTAAATTTAACTGTTTTATAAATGAATTCTGTGCTCTTTTTGAAGAAATATTTCCCAAGAAATGGGTCAGAAACAGTTCTTCCAATTCTGCAAATAAGCCTTGGATTACAAAAGGTATAAAACAGTCATGCAAAACCAAAAGGGAAACTTTTGCTGCAATAAGATTCTGTAAAGATGTAGAAAAAATGGGAACATTATAGATTGTACTGTAAAATTTTTGAAGAAACTAATATGGAAATCAAAAGCCCTTTATTATGAGAAGAAAATAGATAATTCCAATAATAAAATATAAACAATTTGGAGCATTGTAAAAAAAGAAACAGGAAGAGAGACAATAAGCAAAAAAGGTGTAACTAAAATCAGATATTAAGGTACCCTAGTAGATAACCCCAAAATGGTGGCTGAGATTTTTAATAAACACTTCATATCAGTAACTCAACAGATTGGTTGCAAGCCCTATGTTGACGAAGCTGTAACTCTTTGTCAAGCAGTATATTCAAACACAATTTCAGAAATGCACCTTCATCCTATCACTGTAGAAGAAATTCAAAAAATCATCATGTATGTAAATAGTACGAACTCTGCAGGGGTTGATAATATATCTAGCAATTTATTGAAATATTCTTGTGTGTGGATAAGGGACATTCTCTGTCATATTTTCAATGCTTCCCATCAGAAAGGTGTTGTTCCCAGTAGACTTAAGTATGACATTGTGAAGCCCCTCTATGGTGTTTTCTGTGATCTATCCAAAGCGTTTGACTGTGTTAATCACCAGATTCTCTTGCAAAAAGCAAAATTAGTAGGAATAAGTGGTGTTGCAGGCAATTGGCTACAGCCATACCTCCAAGACAGAAAACAAAAAGTTGTCTTGAATAGCTCGGGTGGAGTATGTGACACTTCCTCAGATTATGAATGGAGTTCCATTACATGTGGAGTGCCTGAGGGCTCAATTCTTGGGCCGCTATTATTCCTGGTTTTTATAAATGATCTACTATCATGTACAAGCCTGTCATGTAAATTTACATTTTTTGAGCAGTAGGACAGACAACAATCTTGAGGAACTCATGAATCACATACTCCCAGATGTGGTTAACTGGTTCAAGGTGAATGGTCTCTCATTAAATTCCAGTAAGACCAGCTTTATTCAATTCTGTACAAAAACAGAAAAAGAGAGACACATAAGTGTGACATGTGGTAATCAACCAATAGAAAGAATGGAAACAACAAAATTTCTTGGAGTGCACATTGACAAGAAAATGAACTGGTCTTCACATATTATTGATCTCTGTAAGAGGCTTAGCTCTGCTACCTATGTTTTACGGGTTGTCACTACATGTGTTGAACCTAACACTGCAAAAGTGGCCTACTATGGCTATTTTCATTCTCTCATTGAGTTCATTGCGCAGAAGCAAGCTTTAGGAATTATATGTGGATTGCGCCCAAGAGACTCGTGCAGAAATAATTTTCGTAAACTTAAAATATACACAACTGCATTCCAATATATTATTTTCTCTCATGTGTTTTGTTTGTAAAAATATAGAGATATTTCAACCAAACAGTAATTATCATTAGCATAACACACGGAGGAAGAATGACATACACAGCGAGCTCAAAAATTTGAGCTTGGCGCAAAAGGGTGTCCACTACACTGGAGCAAAACTCTTCAATGCTCTTCCTCCTGAAATAAAGACAGAGATTCATAACAAGAGTAAGTTTAAGAAAGCACTAAAGATATTTCTGCTAGAAAAAGCTTTTTACAGTCTAGATGAATTTTTAACTAAATAAATTGTAATATTTTAATATTATGTAATACAAGTTGACATAATGCCACTAACAATGTTATTTAACCTGAGCTCTGTATCTGTGTGGACTCTGTATCTGTTTTCTGTAGTGTTTTAATGATTCTAAGAAAATATGTATTTTCTTTTTCTGTATTGCTGCCCAAAGAATTTACTGTATAAATTTTTATGTAATTATGTACTCAAATTTCTGTATATGCTATTAGATAATCAGATTGTATTTGTAAAAAAGTGATTCATTCCACGTCCTTGTGTATCCAACACAGTTGGACCTATGGAACACAAAATAAATCAAATGAAATCAAATAACTCGCAGCTGGTTTGAATAGTACAGTTGTAGCACTCAGCAGAATTTACTACACTCATGGAGCTTGAGCGTCCTGTGGGAGCACATAATGTGCCTAGGCCTGATAAATGAAGTACAGGGTTTCAGAGTTATTAATATAACACCCTTTACTTAAATTATCATGATCACATTTAATATATTAAACTCATTTTGGATCTTCTTAGAGTCACACGTCCAAATATTTTATTATGTTTAAGAAGAGCAATTGGTTTACACAATATCTTGTTAGGCATGTATAAAAATATGTAATGATAGTCTTCCTGTCATCCATAATTATCTGTTTATAGTACATCTTCTACTGATTTGCTTCTGAACTGTGTTAACAGTGTACTACAGTGATTCACCATTGTAAACACTCAGTAACTGTTGTACCATCAGAGAATGAGGGAATCTTACACCCATTCATATGTAAATTCCTGGAGTAATGTAACAACTGGGGTCAGGAGGTCTGTCAGGGGTGTATGAGGGGAGAAAGGAGATGAGCAGCAGGAGTGGAGTTTGGGAATGAGCAGCTGACAGCTGCCACAGAAATGCAGGAAGTATGTGGGATAGGAATGTGGCACCAGTGAGCTTGATCTGGCTGCAGCCAGAGTGAGGTTTTCACACCACATTATGATGTGCAGGAGTGAATTAGGAGACACAGACAGAACAAAGGAAGAAGGAGACTCAAGGGAAGACAGTCTGTATGCAAAATTAGTGAAGTCAATGGTAGGCATAGAAGTAGGGGTAGACTATTAGAAATAATTGAGGCCAGTATGATTATGGGACTGAAGACTGTGTCACAAGGTCAATCCCTTCTGTCAAATTCAGAGAACCTGTTGTTGGTGGAGGGGTAAGATCCAGATGGGTCAGGTTGTGGAGCAGCCATTGTAATTGACCATGTTGTGCTTAGCAGTATATTCTGCCACTGGTTGCCCACCTTTGCTCTAGCCTGTAACAGCTTGGCAGTCTTCATTTGTGTGAAAAGCTGGATGATGATCATACTCACATGAAATGCTGTGCACAGAAAAGGGAAAGATGTTATACGACATGACTGTTTTCATAAGAAAGAATAGGGCAAGAAACACTAGGGCAAGACTGTGATGGAGCTGGAATATGATTCATTGGATTAGTTTATGAGACAAGTTCCTTTCAACAGGGGCAAGGGGTTAGTGCTATGTGTGGTATAAGAATGAAACAGTATATTGCATAAATTGGGAGTGCAAAAAAATATTGCACTGGTATGGATGGGAAGGATTATGGACAGAATGTTATTAATTTGCAGGAAGTGATAAATAGTTGAAGGCCTTGTGAAGGATAGTGTCCAATCATTGCAGTCCAGGATGATACTAGATGATGAAGATGGTGCTCTTTGCAGCTGGTTCCTGAGGTTGGCCAGAGAATTAGCAGTATGCATGATATGACGTAGGAAATCTGTCAGACTAGGCTTGGAAAATACTGCCTGTCTGTGAGGACTTTATTAAGGCACTTGCTGTGTAAGGGATGAGAGCTATCAAAATAGGTAGTGTTGATGTATAGTTGGCTTGATTTGAACAGGAGTTATACTGGAGCCATCAGAGAGGTGAAGATCGATGTCCAGGAAAATGGACACATGGAGCTGATGGTAGAAAAGATGTTGAGCCTGTGGAGGAGTGGGGACAGGGTTCCTTGGCCCTGGGTCAAGATTGTGAAAATATGAATGTGAACCATAAAAGGGGTTTGGGATCTTTCGAGACTAGTAAGGTTTCCCATAAATGACCCATAAACAAGTTGGCTTAGGAAAGTACCGTGAGGATCCCCATGGCCATGTCATAGATTTTTGTGTGTATATTCCCCGAAAAGGAAATATTATTGTGTATGAGGATGGTGTCAGTCACATGTATAAGGAATGAGATGGTGGGTCTGCAGTTGGAAAGATATTGGAAAAACTAGTGACAGATAATGGCAAGACCCGGGGCAGGGAGGTTATTGGTGTATAGGGAAGTGATGCCAACAGTAACAAGTAGGGATCCAAGTGGAAATGGCGTGAAGTTGGTCGAGTCAGTGAAGGAAATGATTCACCTGAAAACGCATGTTCAAAGTAGAACTGTAAAAACAAATGTAGAAAAATAGAACTAATAAAGTTGGTAATAATATAACTTAATTTTGAGTTTTTAGTGCCTTTATTACCAAGAGAAAAGTGAAGAAATCAAACTTTATTGGATCATCCACTGTATAAAGAGAAAAATTAGAAAAATGCAGCATAGATACAGCAAAGAGAGATGAACTGTCAGCTTCAAAAAAAATTGATAGAAGCTTCACAAAAGAATGAGATTTAATATTACAACATAGGAAAACTTTTTATAAATTTGCTTGGTCATTCATTTCTGAACTATTATGAGCCATGATGAATTGTAATTGTACAGTCAGTCCACTGACAACCAACAATGTCAATAAAGTTAGCTGAATTTTCCATTGGTGGTGTGACAGGACATGATACTAACATTGAATTCAACAATAGTGCCTAAGGTTTTGCAAAATTATATTTATCTGGTCATGAACTGGCTATTAGCTTCTTTGGTCATCTGCAGGTGACAATAGGAATACTGGAGTGTCACTATTTCTATTACTAGCTAACTGTGTTTCTGATTCATCTATTGACCTGTATAAACTGTGATGGAAACCTTTCAGTTACAATATAAATTTCTGTCTCTTGTTAGTGTCTCATCTATTAACTTGAATAATTAACAGTGATATCTACCTAACAAAAATTTATTTTGATTTTTTCGTGATCTTAGTGCTTCAAAGTTGCTTCTCTTGCCAAATTTTCATTCTACATTCTAACATCCCTTTGAAGACAAATCACGTTATAATGTATGCAGATAGTCACAGTAGAGGGATTGCTGGAACACTGTGACATCAGCAACATACATGTTTCGTATTTTGTTTATCAGTCCACACATCCATTATGGTACCCTGTATCCAGCATGTGCTGGGTCAGGACTAGTATGGTACCTCTCCCGTTTTGACAGAGAACCGTACCTGTATGTATGATATTATTATGATGGGGTCACTGCTCATAAGGGCATTTTAAAGTTATTGCCAGCTTTCCCTCCCTCTATGCTGAACGCTACAAGTGCAGGAAAGTTAGAAAGCACAAAGTGCTCGCACTTGCAGAGCACTGTTTGTCCAGGCCTGTCTTAGTGTCTTTTCATTAGTTTTTGATAGCCAACATTTTGTGGTGAGCTATTGTTCCTTTATACACTCAGTTCTTAGCTATGGGATTTTTTTCTGGGCATCAAAGGCACAAAATATGGCCAATTTTTTTAAAGGATGGGAAAAGGCCATAAGAAGAATAGCTAGAAGAACTACTCATTGGTCATAACAAGTTGACGCTTCACATGGTGGCTGTCGAGTATGGCAAGAGGCATGCCTTACCTTTTATTTGGACTGCATAGGGGAGAGTATCAGAGAGGGGGAAGGCAGCACAAACTCCTTCCTGCAGTGCTTTTTGCTTACTTGAAAACAAATATGACATGTGGAAATAATGGAAGTGTTCAGGGACAAATGAATATCTTCCAATTAGTACTGATGTTCTATGCTACTGGAAATACCAACAAAAAGTGTCAACTTGTGGCCGAACAGCAGTTGGACTCACTGAAAGAAATATTTAAAAAAATGAATATCCATACTACTTCAAATGAGCACATCTAGCAACCTGGTGTGCAAATAAGGGAAACATAATGAAATATTTCTCTAAAGTGGTGTACATATTCATGGAACAAGAGTCGATTTGGACTTAAATTTACCAAGGAAAAATGAACAGGAAACTCACTAAATCGTTCCATATCTAGGGATAATACTGTATAATTAATTGCCCAAGGAGACGAAAACGATTACTAAAATGCATCTGCTTAAAAAGGCAGCTAAAACGTATTTTCATAAATAATGTATAATACATTAATAAAGTTTACTTAGAGAACGGAGAGTAGTGGTTAAAAGTGAAAGGGAACAATAACAACATCCTGTCACATCACATGGTCACAATGTAATGCTTTTACAAGAAAGTCATGACAAGATCTATAGTTTGTAACAGTCATGTACTGTCATTTTCCTGAACTTAAAGCTAAACGTCTCACTCATTGTTGTGAGGAGGGTGGGTGGAGAGGGGAGGTGGTGGATAACATGCTGACTCAGTTTTTCACGTGAACTGAGGGGAAGATATGAAGACATGGTTTGGGCATAGTTGCAAGTTTATGGGCCTGGAATCAGTATTCTGAATAGACAAGAGGCAGTGTGAGGGCCATAGCACCATGCCTGTGGTCCAGGACTCACCAGTGGGAGTTCTTAGTGCATGTCATATTGCAGTACAGAACTATGTTTTATAATGTAAGTTACCTGGTACAAATTGTCTGTAAATCAAAGAACATTGTACAGTAGGGATTAAACAAATGAGAGAGTACAGCTGTTAAGACAATAACCTCATATTCAAAATGAATGAGTTTTCTCTGTCCAGCAGACCTGATTTAGGTTTTCCATGGTCTCACTAAATCATTTTGTACAAGTCGCATTCCAAAAATAGTGGACAAAAATGTTCAAAACACATCCAACAAATCTCAACAAGTAACAAATCAAATATAATGAACTTGGATTTTTTTTTTTTGATAAACACACAAGCACTGGAACATATACAACACAGAATATAGTTACAGTAAGACACAAAGTAGGTGCAAAGATTTTTATGAGAACCAACCCAAAAATTAAAACAACCAAAGATATCATTGAAGCTCTGTTAAAAATAAATTTGTCCTGTGTCTACATATTATTAGCACTCCCACTTGGAGGACCGAATTTTTTTTCTAATATGTTTAGAAGTCTCTCACAAATGTCCTAAATGCTTTGAATGTTCAGCATCTTCCTGTGTTTTTGATGTGGCATCTTTGATACTGGTTTTGTTGGTGAATTAGCCTGCTGGTCATTGGATAAAATATGTTCCAGTACATATTCATTCACTTTGTACTTGTTTCACACAAAATGGTTTCACACATCAATATGTTTATGTCTTTGGTGAAAGTCTTAGTTTTTATTTCACTGTACTTAAATTGTAAATAAAGTCATGTCCTTGTGCAAACTCTAAACTCAAACAGTTTATCTCACAATTTGGTTGAGTATAATGTATTTGACATCATTCATAGAGAGCATCACTGCTTTTTGTTTTGTCGAACCCTGGGTCACTAACATACCAGTTGTGTATTTCCTAGTTTCCACATCACAAACGTTAGTGCACTAATAGCGTAGAAAAACGCAAGGAGGCAACACCAGAAAGTACTTACAAAGACGCAGATAAACAAAATAAAAGAGTTAGATCTCTTTGGACAAGTCTGTCAATGTAATAAAACAAAGGACACGAGCAGTTGCTCGAGCATCATCAGCTAAAAGTTCCTGCAAGGTAGACGGCAGACACAGGACAACATGAGAGTGAATAAAATGGGGACAGGACAATAAAACATGGTCCACCATCAATGGATGACTACAGGTGCAATGCGGGGTGGGGTCACAGGACAACAGGTAGTGGTGGCTAAATCAGCAATGCCCAATCCGCAACCTGACCAAAATGACCTCCTCTCGCCAGGAAGGGCGCGAGGAGGTCGTCCAAGATGTTGGAATCAGTTGGATGGCCCTAAGCTTAATTTCATGGAGAGAGGACCAAGACTCATGCCACAACGATGAAAGTACCGACAAAGAACCCCACTAACATCAGTTGATGGGACACAAAAGGAAGCCGTCCGAGGCAGGAGCACAGCAGCCTTGGCTGCAGCATCAGCAGCTTTGTTCCCAGGCACACCAACGTGGCCAGGAATCCACAAAAAAAGGACACAAGCGCCAGTATCAGCTAGCGACTGAAGGGACCGTTGAATTCATTGCACGAGAGGGTGGTCCAAATATGGGTCACAGAGACTATGAATGGCGCTCAAAGAATCAGAGCAGATGCCATAGGGAGAATGATGATGGCAGCAGATATACTGAAAAACCTGATAGAGAGCAAAAAGCTCAGCTGTAAAGCTTGAACACTGGTCAAGGAGCAGGTATTGAAAGGTATCATCCTCAATGACAAAGGCACATCCGACACCAGCAGTAGTCTTGGAGCCATCTGTGTAAATAAAGGCGTTATTAGTGAGCCTCAAACGAAGTTCGACAAACCTCGAGCGGTATATCGAATCCGCGGTCCTCTCCTTTGGGAGTGAGCTGAGTTCAAGGTGAATGCGAACTTGAGCCTGGAAAAAGGTGGCGTCGGGCTCTCACCCACTCGAAAAGTCGTAGGGAGGGTAAAATCAAGTTGCTGAAGCGGGCGACAAAAGTGAACTCCAGGAGGTAACAGGGCAGATACATACAGCCCATATTGGCGGTCGAGAGAGTCGTCAAAGAAGAAGAAATATGGCGGGTGGTCGGGCATTGACATCAGTCGGCAGACGTACCGACAAAGCAACATATTGCGCCAGTAGTTTAGCGGTAATGCGGCAGCTTCGGCATACAGACTCTCAACAGGGCTGGTGCAGAATTCCCCAGTCGCCAGACGTAACCCCCGATGGTGGACAGAGTTTAGACGGTGTAAGATGGATGACCAGGCAGAAAAGTAGACAAAGCTCCCATAATCCAGCTTTGATCGGACAATGGACCGATGTAAGCGAAGCAGGACCATTCGATCTGCTTCCCATGACGTACCGCTGAGAACATGGAGGACATTTAGGGAATGGCTACAACGAGGAGCCAGGTAAGACACTTGTGGAGACCAGCAAAGTTTCCTGTCAAACGTAAGACCTAAAAATGGGAGATAAATGGGTCCAAGATGTAAGGATGGTGGAGGAAACTGTTTGTAACGCCAGAAGTTCATACAGACCCTTTTCTCAGCAGAAAAAACGGAAACCGATAGTGACACTCCAGGAATATAGATGGTCTAGACAATGCTGAAGACAGCGCTCCAGGAGACATGTTCTCTGAGCGCTGCAGTAGATCGTAAAGTCGTCCACAACAATGGAGCCTGAAACGTCAGCTGGGAGGCAATCCATTATTGGATTGAAGGGCCATGCTCAAAACGAAGCCCTGGAGCACCCCATTCTCCTGGCAAAAGGCATCTGACAAAACAGAACCCACACGTACCCTGAACATTCAATCCATTAAAAATGCATTAATAGAAAGAGGGAGGTGATCGTGAAGGCCCGAAGTGTACATGGTGTGGAGAATGCCCGCCCTCCAACAGGTGTCATAAGCCTTCTCCAAATCAAAGAACACAGCCACCGTCTGGAGCTTACACAAAAAGTTAGTCATAATGAAGGTCGACAAGGTAACTAGGTGGTCAAAAGCAGAGTGGCGCCTACGAAAGCCACATTGGACATTGGTATGGTGGCGTCGAGATTCAAGGAGCGAAACCAATCAAGAATTTACCATATGCTCCATCACCTTGCAGACGCAGTTGATAAGGGAGATGGGGTGATAACTGGAAGGAAGGTGTTTGTCCTTTCCTGGTTTGGGTATGGGAACAAAAATTGCTTCACACCAGTGTGTGGGAACATGACCCTCAGTCCAGATGCGATTATAGGTGCAAAGAAGAAAGCCTTTAGCTGCAGGAGATAGGTTCTGCAGCATCTGAATATGGATACCAGCAGGCCCCGGAGCAGAGGATCGGGACCGGGCGAGTGCCCGAGTTCGCGCACGGTGAAGGTGGCATTGTAACTTTCACGATTCAAAGACTGGAAAGAAGGTGGCCGTGCCTCCTCTGCTTGTTTTTGGGGGAGGAAGCCAGGGTGGTAATGGGCAGAGCTTGAAACCTCCGCAAAAAGTGGCCAAAGGCATTTGAGACATCCTCAGGATCCACAGGGACTTCATTCACTACAGTCAGGCCAGAAATCGGGGAGTGGACCTTGGTGCCAGATAGCCAACGCAGGCCACCCCACACAACCGAAGGAGGAGTAAAACTGTTGAATGAGCTGATGAAAGCCACCCAGCAAGCCTTTTTGCTTTCTTTGATAACACGACAACATTGTGCACGGAGTTGTTTGTAACTGATACAGGTATGCGACCTGACTATCGCAGCTGGAGAAGCTTTGATCATGGAAGGTCGTCAGGGAGGTGAAAACCCCCAGTCGGCTTTGGAGATGTTCCAGCTAGTGGAACATGGAGAAAAGTTGTGATGCAGGAGATGGATTACGCAGGGGAAGTAGTCGCTCGATTACGTGTCAGACAGTGCATACCACTCGAATCGACATGCAAGTTGGATAATGGATATGGAGAGGTCCAAGTGGGAATAGGTATGCATTGCATCCGAAAGGAAGGTAGGTGCACTGGTATTTAAGCAGACTAGATTGAGGTGGTTGAAAAGGTCTGCCAAGAGGGAGCCTCTCGGGCAGGATGCTGGAGAGCCCCAAAGGGTATGGTGGGCATTAAAGTCTCCAATCAACAAAAATGGTGTAGGAAGCTGAGCAATCAGTTGTATCATGTCTGCCCTAGTAAAGGCAGACGATGATGGAGTGTAAACAGTACAAATGGAAGTTGTGAAAGTGGGGAGAGTAATTAGGACGGTAACTGCCTGCAGATCTGTGTGCAATGTGATTGGATCATAGTAGACATAATCCCGAACCAGCAACATGACCCCTCCATGAGCCAGAATACCTGCCACAGGGGGGGTACGTCAAAACGCACAGAGGTATACTGTGCCAGGCCAATACAATCGCATCGGCGTAACTTCATTTCTTGGAGACCTACGACAAGCGGGCAGTGCATTCGAAGGAGCAATTTTAGTTCCTCTCAGTTGGACCAAATGCCGCGAATATTCCATTGAAGAACTGCCATTATGGAAACGAAAAGAAAAAGAAGAAACAAGAAAGAGTCTCCTCGATGGCCACTGAGGGCCTGGCTTTGAGGGAGCACTGCTGCTGCAATCGATAGGTGGTGAGTCATGATCCATCAACTCAACAGTTGCGTCTGCCACCCTCCTGAGCTGGTCAGGAGGGGCAGCTTCTTCCGCCAGTGAAAGGCCAGATGATCGGCCACTAGCGGTGCGGCTTGGCGAAACTGAAGATGGCCAGGGACGGCAACCGCTTGGTCGTGCAGGAGAAGAAATGCGCCTCAGCGGAGATGGAGAACTCTTTTTTTCTATGAGCCTTCTTTGAAGAATTACGTTTTGTTGAAGAACAGTTGATGGCTGTGAAGTTTGTGTACGCAAGAAATCTTTGTGTGTCGGTTCTTTTTGAAGGCCTGCTGCTATTGAATAACTTGTGAGCAGCTGAGGTCGACACCTTCTCTTTCACTTGAATTTCTTGTATACTTTTCTCATCTTTGTAGACGGGGCAGTCGCGAGAGGAGGGCAGCGTGGTCGCCCATACAGTTGATGCAACAAGGGGACGGAAGTGGACAGTCACCCTCATGGGCATCCATGCCACAGGTAACGCATTTAGCCGCACTTGAACAAGACTGCCGTGTATGGTTAAACCGCTGACATTGGTAACACCTTGTACGGGTGGGTACATACGGCCAAATAGAAATGATCTCATAACCCGCTTTAATTCGTGAAGGCAAATGCACATTGTTGAATGTCAGGAATATGGTTCAGGTTGATATGAGATCCTTGTCGACCCTTTTCATGACCCAATGGATGGACGTCACTCCCTGATCAGAGAAGAAAGAGAGAATCTCCTCATCGGTCAGTCCGTCAAGTGACCTGGTATACACCACGTCACACGATGAATTCAAGGTGTGGTGGGCCTCCACCCATTACGGAAATGTGTGTAAGAGAGTGGCTCGAAGTAATTTTTGGTCCTACAGCAAGGTACCGTTGCGCAACCGAGTACAAGATTTCACCGGTCCTGCAACCGCATCTACACCCTTCTGAATGACAAAGGAGTTGACTGTTGAGAAATCGTGACCGTCAGATCTTGTGACAACAAGAAAATTTGGTGCTGGTGGTAGAATTTTCGGAACAGGAGTTTCATCTAGCTTTCTTTTTAGGGCAGAAGACAGGGAAGAAGAAGAAGAAAAATCCATTGCAGATGAATCACCCATGACTGCCAGCGTCTCCGATGGCACACTCCTTCCTTGTGGGGGCCCTCTCAGAGGCCACTCCTGCCTTAGGTGATTGTCCACACCTCAGGTCACACCTCCTGAGAAACAGACGGAGGGACCAATCGGCAAGTTCAGAAGGTAACAGCTCAGGCAATCACCCCTCCCTGGGCCTGGCCTTTACCAGGGGTACGTGCGTGCCTTACTTGGCTACCCAGGGCAGGGAATTACGCGTTACCCTGTCACCGGCTGCTCGTGTGAACGCATGGGTTGGCCTTCAGACACGCACAGGGAGGAAAGAAGAGATGAAAGAGAGAGAGGGAGAGAGGGATAGAAGAAGGAATCTCAAACGTCAAAGCGCAGAGTAAGACATGGAAAAGAAGACAAGGAGAATAGGGCAAGGAGAATGAGGCAGAGATAGAAGTAAGGGCATGAAAGCAAGGAGAAGAGTGAACATAGGGAAAGACCAATAGAGGAAGAAAGTGTGAGGATAGGGTAAGACAAACGAAACCGGATCCTGGGGTTTTCAAACGTCCATCTCCGGTAGAAGGCTCGATACATTACTCCTAAGAAGAGGGAGTGTGAAGGTGCGGTAAGGCAGGGGGAGGGGGCAAGGATTGGGGACAAGGAGGGATGGGGGAGTGGGGTAGGGCAGCCCAGAAAGCAAGGAGAACTGCATTAGCTCGGGGCCCCGTGGTCGCCACGCACGTATCCACAAAAGAGTGGTGGACCCCCTGGGGTGAGCCTGAAGGTGAATTATCCTGTTTTGAAGGAAAAGAAACATATTTTACGGTTCTTTTCACAGCATCCCATTGAATCTTTGTTATTTTCTCAAGTTTATGACTGTAATTGTTGACTGTGAAAGCAATGTCAGGCTATGTTCTTATTGAAAATTGCATCAGAATACCTACAACTTGCCTGTATGGCAGACTGAACTTGTTCTTTTGTGTGCCAGCACACACCTGATGGTAATTTCTGGGCTAACAATCTCGACCCTGAAGTTTAATAGTGTCCATAGATTCTTCTTGATGCAAAAATAGGTATAATCATCTGCTAACCATTCTGCCCTCAGGCCCAAATAGGTACCCAGTTTTCTAGACATGTCAAATTATCATCATGGTTCTATTAGCAAAATGTCAGTAGTAAAAGACTCCTTAGCAGCTATCAGACTGTAATCCATATTGGCTCTTGGCATTAACTGTTTGTGTCCTAGTTGCTGAATAATATGAATCTGAAAATGTTGAATGGTGCCCAAACTTTTATAAAACTCCAGAACTTTCACTCTGCAGTGGAGTGTCCACTGCTATGAAACTTCCTGGCAGATTAAAACTGTGTACCGGACCGAGATTCGAAACCTTGCCTTTTGCGGTAAAGTGCTCTACTGACTGAGCCACCCAAGCACGACTCATGACCTGCGCCCTCAGCTTCAGTTCTGCCAGTACATTGTCTCCTACCTTCCAAACTTCACAGAAGCTTTCCTGCAAACCCTGCAAGCAGAAGTAGCACTCATGATAGAGCACTTGCTCCTGAAAGGCCAGGTCCCAAATTTGAGTCTCAGTCCTTCACACAGTTTTAATGTGCCAGGATTGCATAAAAATGTTGTGAAATGTTATTTCCAGTGACTGGTAGCTTGTTTCAAGCCAAAGAAGTTTCAGTTCGATATACATGCATATTTAGTTCCATCTTCAAAAATTTGTGGTTGACTTGAATAAATTTTTCAGCTAAATTTCTGTATTGAAAAGCAGTTTGGACATCATATTGCTCAAGACAGATATTTTTGGAGGCTGAAATTTATAGTACTAGCAGAATTTATTGAAATCTAGTCACTGGATTGTAAGTTTCATAATAATCTATATCTGCAACTTATTAGAAGCCTCTAGCCACAAGTCTTGTGTTGAAATTTGGATAACATTATAACTACTATAATACTTTATTTGGTACAATCCATGGTTATGTATGACCTGTCGAAGTGCAGGAGTATTATGGCATACTCACCTGTGCTACATATACTTTGGACCATGGTAATCTAAGAACACTATGTTATTTAAAATACATGTAAAGACAGTGAGGAGAGTACTGTCAGTGCGGAGAGTCTGCCAGAAGAGCAAACACACCACAGTACCCATGCAGGATCCGTTATATCGTATGATACCTAATGAGTTGAGACAGCTAGTTGCAACAGACTTGATAGGACTTATATCCTTTATTGAGGTGTTGTACACAGTGTGTGAGGCTTACAAATGCTCAATATGGCAGGAATTAGGATTCCATCTGGAAAATATGTATGGAAAATAAATGGTAAGAAAACTGGAATTGGAGTCTATGGCAGGTAAGGAAACAAATTTACGGTGTGTTTCATTGTCTTAGTATTGCTCTGCAATTTTGCAGTAGGAAACTTCAAGCTCAAACTATGCTACAGATGAATCTGTTACTTATATTGCATTCACAGACTCATTGCCACCTATGTACCTAACCTAGACATTCGGATATGCTACGATCAGTCTGTCACCTAAGCCAATATTCCGCGTGGAGGGGGCTAGACACAGTATCAACCCTATCCATATTTTAGAGATTAAAAGAAAGGCAGAGACAGTATTTGTAGATGCCAGTAGTTAACTGTTCATCTCCTTGCTTGTGGCTTATTTCATTGATGATAATTTTCTGTGTTGTATGTTTTTTTCTTTCCCAGTTATGAATTATATGATGAAAAGCCTATAGGCAGTCATGAGATCCAATTAGGTTGATTGTAGTTTACAATTAACGTATTTTCTTAAGTAAGCAATTTTACAAAGTTGTTATGTTAACATTAATTTATCATAATTAATATCTGTATAGAGTTGTATGTAAAACTCTTGACATTTCAAAAGGCAGGACATGTTTCTTAATAGGGTGTGTGACCACCGTGTTTGGCAATGCATGCTCTGCAGTGCGCTCCCAGGCTGGCCCCAAGTTTGGTAAGGAGGTCTTGTGGTGTGGCATTATATTCCTCCACCAGCACAGTTGACAAATGCAGGGTGGTCATTGGTGCATGTGGATGTGCTGTCATAAATCTCTCCCATGTATGCTAGATGGGAATTAACCCTCACAATACTGAGGGTGTAGGGGTACTTTATGCCAATGTTCTGAAAATATTTAAACTTGCCCAAAACTCAATAGCAGATGTCACTTTCTCATTGAATAGTGTATTCAATATCTCTGTGATCAAGGCTTTACTTACACATCAATACCTTTAAAAAGTATGTAAAGATTGAAAATCAATAGCAATGAACTGAATCTGAATTTTTAATTATTTTTGGTTGTTTGTTATGAAGTCAGTAGAACACATTACTAAAAATACGTTGATATTACTAAGAGTGTCCTAGAAGATATTTTCATGTTCTGGACCCTATTTACACATCAAGGTGTCTTTAAAAAGTACGTTGTTAATAGAATTCAAGAATACTCAATGAATTTTTATAGTTATGGAAAATGCCTTGGCATTGCTAGGGTTAGGGCAGAGTAATGAGATGGCCAGCCATTTGACAAATACCTTCTAGTTCCAAGAGCTCCAGTACCTGTACTGGCCAACAAAGTTCCACATTGTCATCCATAAAAATGAAGTCCGGGGCAAATGCAGTCCTGAAAAGAGGAAGTAGAATGTCACAGTGGAGTAGACTGGTGAGTGTATTGTGTTCAAAGACTTGGAGTCTGTACATCCATGCAACAGTAGTTCTCCCAACACCATAACACCAAAATAACCATGTTTGACAATGTTCCAGTGTGCACAGGGTGCATTTCATGCAGCCTCATAGGGCAAAAGGTGGGAACATGTAATGCACCAAAGAACTTTGTTGAACATTAACATTTTGATGGGACAGGTGTTAAGGTTTGGGGGGAGGGGGGGGGCATGATGCATTCATTAGCTTACTTCCTCCAAATCTGAACCAGTACATTCACCAGTCAACAGCATTGTGACACTACTCCTTCCTGACATTTGTCTTTACAGAAGTGCATTTGGCTCTGATACATTGGTGTCCAAAATTACAGCGACAAACGGAAGTTTAGCAAGATTACATCTATTTTGCCACAGAACAGTATAAACAGGAGATAGTAAGGTAGAAACAGTTTAAAGAATATAGAATATAAACATTTACAACATGCATAATGGTTGACAAAAATGTTCTTTGTGTTTTTTTTTTCCAACTTAACAGATTAGCACACACATTCCGACAACTGGTTTAAGTGCTCAGAAGGGGATGTGACCACCTCTGACAGCCATACAGGTCTGAAAACAGTGCTCAGAAGTGGATGTGACCACCGCTGGCAACCACACAGGTCTGACAATGATGGAGCATGCTGTGAATGATGTCATCAATCTCATGTTGAAGCAATAATGCCCATTCTTCCTGCAGAGGCACCTCCTGAGAGCATCCCAGACATGCATTATGGGATCAAATTGGGAGAGTGAGCAGGCCACATGTCGGGTGCAAAATCTTTCATTTCTAAGAAAACGTCAACCACCCGTGCTCTATTAGGTTGAGTATAATCATCCACCAGTATGAAGTCTGAGCCTACAGCACTTCACAACAACTGAACGTGAGGTCCCAAGATGTCTTCATGAAACATGACAGCATTTAAACTTTGTCGATTCACCCGTACAATTTCATTAAGAGTTGTCAACATAATCCCTGCCCACACCATTTGTGATCCTCCTCAATATCAGTCTCTTTCCACAATGTTTTGGTCCTTAAATTGTGTTCCTTGTTCCCTCCAGATGGGACTCCATTGAGAATCACTCTCCAGACCAAATTGGGACAAAGTAAGAGCATATGGACTATCAGACCAATTGTGTGATTGGATTGAAGAGTTCCTAGATACCAGAACGCAGCATGTCATTCTCAATGGAGAGAAGTCTTCCGAAGTAAGAATGATTTCAGGTGTGCCACAGGGGAGTGTCGTAGGACCGTTGCTATTCACAATATACATAAATGACCTTGTGGATGACATCGGAAGTTCACTGAGGCTTTTTGCGGATGATGCTGTGGTAAGTCGAGAGGTTGTAACAATGGAAAATTGTACTGAAATGCAGGAGGATCTACAGCGAATTGACACATGGTGCAGGGAATGGAAATTGAATCTCAATGTAGACAAGTGTAATGTGCTGCGAATACGTAGAAAGAAAGATCCTTTATCATTTAGCTACAATATAGCAGGTCAGCAACTGGAAGTAGTTAATTCCATAAATTATCTGGGAGTACGCATTAGGAGTGATTTAAAATGGAATGACCATATAAAGTTAATCGTCGGTAAAGCAGATGCCAGAATGAGATTCATTGGAAGAATCCTAAGGAAATTCAATCAGAAGGAAAAGGAAGTAGGTTACAGTATGCTTGTTCACCCACTGCTTGAATATTGCTCAGCAGTGTGGGATCCATACCAGATAGGATTGATAGAAGAGAGAGAGGAGATCCAATGGAGAGCAGCGCGTTTCGTTACAGGATCATTTAGTAATCACGAAAGCGTTACGGAGATGATAGATCAACTCCAATGAAAGACTCTGCAGGAGAGAGTCTCAGTAGCTCGGTACGGGCTTTTGTTGAAGTTTCGAGAACATACCTTCACCGAGGAGTCAAGCAGTATATTGCTCCCTCCTACGTATATCTCGCGAAGAGACCATGAGGATAAAATCAGAGAGATTAGAGCCCACACAGAGCCATACCGACAATCCTTTGCACGAACAATACGAGACTGGAATAGAAGGGAGAACCGATAGAAGTACTCAAGGTGCCCTCCGCCACACACCGCCAGGAGGCTGCAGAGTATGGATGTAGATGTAGATCTGTGAAAACAACAGTGGCCTACTGTTCGACTGTCCTGGTGGCATGTTGATGACTCCACTCTAGATGTTCCCTTCTGTGAAGATGTGTCAGAGGTACACATACAGCAGATCTCTGACAACGGCCACACTGCTGAAGCATTCTGTACACTGTTTGTCTCGATAAAACATGTCCAGTGGATGCTGCTAGGTCCGGTGCCATTTTCCATGCAGTACTAAGGCGGTACTGTTGTGCCCTGGGTGCCAAATAATAATTGTCTCTTTCTGATGTCACATGCAGTTGAACCTGCACTAGTCTCTGGAATGCAGTTTCAGTGTCTATAACCAGTTGCCACATCCAAGAAGCAACAGAACGATTCCTATTAAGCCAACAGGTCACATCAATTTGTAACTGTTCTGTTTCCATTCTTCCTATGGCCCTCCCCTGCAGAGTATCTGAAGGCATCTTCTCTGTGCCATACTGCACTGTCTGTGACTGTGTGCACAGCAACTGTGGGTGTGTGACTACCCAGTAAACACTAGCCCATTTGACAGCTGCCATGACGTCGTCATTGGCGTGGTTGTCTACTGACTGGAATGCCATCTTCTCTGCAGAACATGATCAAACAGACACCTGATGACAGTTTGTGTGATGGTATCATGAATTAGACACAGGGTGGGGAAATAGAGGTTTGTTGCTTTAATTTAGGACACCAGTGTATTTGGCAGATGGTTCACCCATTCCCTCAACTTAAATTGCATTGAACATATATTGGATGTGGTGGGGGGATGTATTACAGCACTCCCCCATGTACCAATGACCATCCAGCTGTTGTCAACTGCACTGGTAGAGGAATGGAATGCCCTACTATAAGAGAACTTGTAACCAATCTTTGACCAACATGGGAGCACATTGCAGAGCATGCTCTGTCATCTGTAGTGATCATACACACTGTTAAGAACCATGTCCTGCTCTTTGCAATGTCCAGGGGACCACCACAAATCACAGTGACATCAGTGTAGTTATTATCCTTGAATTAGAGCATAATTTCTGTTCATCTCATTGTGTATTTCCTTCAGTTACCTTTTGTATTATATTGTAGTAATTTTTATGTAACGTCTGAGATTAATCGAGTTATGTTACTTGGTAGTGACACAGTTTTTGTTGTTTAATAAAGAAGCTTTCAAGCTGTTAGTCAGCTGTTCTAATTGTGCTAAATAAATGTTATGCATCTCATTACTTCACTTCGATGCAAAGGAATAATCATCCTACAGCTAAAAATCGAAAGGGGTGCATCAGTGAGAGTCGATTTGGGTGATGTAGTAAACCTGCCGGATAATGTTCCACTGATTAAATGTATCCAATGAAAACATTTTCCAACAAGGAATGCTGATTCACCTGTAATAGTTTACTGTGCATATCAGTGTCATATAAGCAAACACAATCTGAAACAGGCCTTGAAGGGGCAATGGTGCCGACCAGCTGCTTTGTCATCCTCAGCCTATAGGCGTCAATGGATGGGGAAGTAGAGAGAGATATATGGAGGTGCATTTGGTCAGTACCCTACTCTCCCAGTCATCGTCAGTTATCATTACTGGTGTTGTTACTTCTCAATTAAGTAGCTCCTCAAATTGGCCTCACAAGGGCTGAGTGCAGCCCGCTTGCCAACAGCATTCAGCAGGCCTGGAAGATGAGCCAACCAAGTGCTAGCCAAGCCTGACAGTGCTTATCTTCTGTGATCTGACAGGAACCAGTCTTACCATTGCAGCAGAGCTGTTGACACTGGTCTTCATATGCTTGAAGTATATTCAAATATAAACCTAATAATGCTAGTAAATCCTAACGAAGCATTAGTGACACCTTATGACTATTGCTGAAAGTATGTTAGGTTTCACTATAGAACAAGTTTATGAAAGATGCACATATACACAAGAAAAACCCAACTATTGTTATTATTGGTGTTGAGTACTGAATACACTCTATGTATTCCCATTGTAAAATGATATGTGAATTCAGGTAAATGTATGCGAGTAACTTGGCAGCCACTTATATTAACTCACCAACTGAAAGCAATACAGCACTTGAATTGGCAGGCTGGCTGGTGTGGCTGAGCGGTTCTAGGCACTTCAGTCTGGAACCGCTACGGTCACAGGTTCAAATCCTGCCTCGGGCATGGAACTGTGTGATGTCCTTAGGTTAGTTAGATTTAAGAAGTTCTAAGTTCTAGGGGACTGATGACCTCAGATGTTAAGTCCCATAGTGCTCAGACTCATTTGAACTATTTTTTGAGTTGGCGGCTGTGACTGAACAAACGTCTTCCATAGAGTGTGTACAAGTATTTACATACATAAGGTTTATGTAGACTTGAAAAACTGGTAATATATTAACACTTTTGTAGAAGTGAGGAATCATTTATTCACATTGGTACAGTCAGCCAGCTTTTTAATAAAGAGTAACATCACCATATTTAGTATATCTTTCATATGGTGCTGCTTTTCTGTTTTGATGGTTTCAATGCATTGAAGAATAAAATTATTGCAAAAACTTGGACAAAATTGATACCAAATTGCCGATCTTGGTAACAAATTAAATATTTCATAAAATTTGTCTGACTGCATATGTAAAACACACAAGTGGTACCAGAACAAATGCTCTAAATACACTTTTGCATGTACAGTACCTGAAGTATATTACACTGTTCCTTTTGAGATGTTTAATTGAACAGTAGATGATACTGTGGCTCCAACTGCCATTAGTAGTTGACACTTTTGTTCACTCAGTCAGGGGCTTAATGCAAAGAGAGTAAAACAAAAGTTATGTTGTACTGCTGTGGGAGATAATATCTAAGAACCTCAAGACCTGAGTTTTCTGCCAACCATGTTTGGAGCAAATCATGACACCAAGTTTATGTGAGAGAGTATTATAGTATTTATTTTACAATTAGAGCTACATAATGAGGGCAAATTGTGTCTCCATAATGAAATTGTAGGAGCAGGAGGGGAGTGGTAAGGTGCTAAGCCACTTTACAAACACACCTTAAAAACAAAATTGTTGCTAGTCTCTTCAAAAATTTACACACCTTAACACAGATCATCAGTTCAGAAAACTTTAAACAAGCTCTGATAACTGGCATTAGAGAACATTACTAACATTACAACTCTGACTACTGGTAGTAAAATAATATTAACAATAAACAATATGTACAAAGAAAGTATGACGTTTATACTTAAAATAAATACTTACAGCTCATAATATCACAAATGGCTGACTTGAGAAATCAGTCACGACAATGAGCTGAACAACAGTTACAATCATTGCTTATACATTCACAACCAAGGGATACACAACAGTACTTAACATGTGGGTCAGGGGTGGGGGTGGGGGTGGGGTACAAGGGTTAAGAGGTAAGGGGTAAGGGAGTGTTTATGTGCCACAATATTGGTATTAGTTTTAAAAATGGTAGGTACTTCAGTGCACTTGCTGGCCTCTATCTTTACAATAGTCCACAACTTGGCCCTTCTGGTTTGAATAACTTGCGGTACATGTAACATAAACCTGTTAGCACCATGTATAGACAAGAAGTCACAGTGCTTAATTAAGATATGTAATAATGGCAGCAAACATACATAACCCGGTGTGCATGCGCACACAAAATCTGCAATGAAAAACAATGACAAGTATTAAAATTATCACTTGGCATTACAAGCCACTGACCCATTTAATTTTAATATTTTAGTTTAGCCATCTGTGAATTCAGCAATTGATGATTGCTCCCTCTCAAACTGACTTAACAAACCAACAATCTGAATTACTTCCAGACACTTTGAGGAAAAAGTAAGTATTTGAACAATGCAAACAAGAGCATTTGACTTCATGAAACAATTCTGGATCAGCAGCAGCGCAAACAGTTTAAGCCAGTTACTCATGTTTCCACACACACTCAGTAAGTCAAAAGCTAATTCACAAACACCACCTCAGTTTAAAAGAAACAACAGGGTCAGCTCACTTCATCATACTAAAATTATAAACAATTCAGTGATCATACTCCCCACTTAATTTTTAAGTAATGATTGAGTAAACGAATCTCCATTTAAAGCATAAAATATCTAAAGTACAGTAGAATAACAACAACACCATGTTATAGTTCTTTAAATATGAACACCATGCTAAATTACAGCCAACTGAAGCTAAGATTTCTTAATAGGCAAAAGAAACTTTAACAGCAAAATGTGGCCAAATTACTGATATCAAATGACTTACACCAACCAGCTGTTCAACACATATACCCTTGGTAGTGCAGTCACATCACAGAATAATGTATAATAGTGTAACTGTACTCACACTTCCTCTATAACTGGGGTGTGGGACACACTAATGCTTTAAACAGCAACTCAGACATCAAACCAACTAAACTGACAAACAGTCACCACTGTTTGTGAACACCAGTGCAAATTGGCCCCTCAGATTCGAATACACAGCTCTCATTTGACTTTTACTCTGTCACAAAGACAGCTCCGCACAGTCACGGCAGGCAACGTGTTCTCACTGCACCAACCGCTCACAATACCAGCAGCCGCGTGACCCGCCATCTCTTTGAGTATCCTTGCACTATCGTGGAACCAAACTTTAAGGACTCAAGAGTAACCAACATGCTACACACATTTACATTTTACATAGCCGTCCACTCAAAAACCCTCACACCAGTGTCTCTGACTGGAGGACTAAGTAATAAGTGACCATTGACAACAAGAGAGGCACTACTCTGTCCATCAAGCCAGCACACATGGCTCACATAAGTTGATACCAGTTTTATCTCACAGCATAGACATATTGAAGTATATGGTTTTGTTTTTGTCTTATTGTAAGGCATTAAAAGTGGAATTATAAGCGACTACATGATAAGCCCAACCAACGAAAGGAAAGACAGCTAAAGGCAGATACTTGTAGAAAGGTCCATAAAATACGCCATAGAGAAATGGAGGTGATAAACTGAAGATTAAATTTCCTTCGCCATATTGCTGCGACAGATAAAAAGTAAAATGCGGTCGACAGCCCACATGTCATTCACCAAAACAGCTGGTAACTCAGACAGCAAACATAAATTGGAACGTAAGTGATTAATAAAAGGGCGTTCTGTCAGGAAATGGCAAACCGTCAAAGGTTGAGGGCAATGAGCACAAAGTGGTGGAGGAGCACCACTTAACAATGGTGATGGCTAAAAACACAATGCCCAATACGCAACCTAGCTAAAATGATCTCACAGCAAGATGGCCAAGATGAGGTCGTCCAAGCCGCTGGGAGAGGTTAAATTTCCTGGAGCTTGTTCCCATGAAAGGAGGACCAGTGATGAGTCCAATGTGCCATTACCTGCTGACAGACGGCAACACAGATATCATTCGAGGGAATGGAAGAGCTAGGGGGCCGAGGCACGAGGACTGCAGCATTGGCAACAGCATCAGCAGCCTTGTCTCCCATCGGATCAACATGACCAGCGACCCACTTAAACATCAAAGTGGCTCCATCAACAGCGAGAAAGTGATAGCTTTCCTGGGACCTTTGCACTAAAGGATGTATAATGTACCGCACACAGAGGCTCTGAATGGCACAGAGAGAGGCGGGATGTGTACTGCATGGCCCTACACAGAGTGAAGAGCTCTGGTGTAAATACTGAACAGTGTTCTGGAAGCTGATACTGAAAAACATCAGTGCCAGTGACAAAGGCACACTCAACATGGTGGTCAGTCTGAGAGCCATCAGCGTACAGAAAGGTACTATTGACAAGTTCCATGGGAATGTCGTGAAGCTTACAGCGATAGAGTGAAGCTGGAGTATTGTCCTCCTGAAGCGAATGAAGGCCAAGGTGAACACAAGACACTGCACAAAGCCAGCGTGGTAGGGGTTTCACACCCATCAGGAAAGTGGCAGGTAGCATGAAGTTAAGCTGTTGGAGCAAGTGCCAAAAGTGAACTCCAGGAAGTAACAGAGAGGAGGGATGCGCCTCATACTGAGGATCAAAGGAGACATTGGAGAAGGAGGCATAGGATGGGTGGCTTGGCATGACAGACAAATGACTTGCCTATCTGCTGAGGAGGAGGTCACAGTGGTTTGACAGTGATATTTTGGCAGCTTCTGCATACAGACTCTCGACCAAGCTAGTGTAAAAGGTGCCAGTGGCCAAACGGATGCCAAGATGGTGGACTGTACTGAAACAGTGTAAGATGTGCAGATGCATAAACGAAAACCACATAGTCTAGTTTTGAATGGACAAGGAACCGGTACAAATGGAGGAGGGTGGTCTGATACGTTCCCCAGGAAGTACAGCTGAGAACACACAGGACATATTGAGAGACCTCATACAGCAGGCAGGCACATAAGACATGTGGGAGGACCAAGAAAGTTTCCTATGGATCATGAGCTGCAGAAATTTCGTAGTTTCAATGAGTGGAAGAGTAACAGGCCCAAGATGTAAAGACAGTGGAAGAAATCAATTGAGCTACCAGAAATTTATACAAACGGTTATGTTGGCAGACTGATACCAGTCCTCCAGCAGGAGTCATAGGCTTTCTCCAAATCAGAAAAGCCAGCCACTGTCTGGTGAGGGTGGGGGAAATGACGAGATAGTCAACTGCAGAACAGCGTACTCAAAATCCACTCTGCGCAGTGGTCAGAAAATTTTGAGACTCGAGCCACCATACCAGCCAGGCACAAACCATATGTTCCATCACATTGCAAACACAGCTGGTAAGAGAAATGGGGCTACAACTAGAAAAAAGGCGATTGTCTTTGCTGGGCTTATGTATGGGTATGACAGTGGCTTTATCCCAGTGTCTGGGAAACGTGACCTCTGCCCAGATGTGATTGTATGTGTGAAGGAGGAAGTGCTTGCCCATAAGAGAAAAGTTCTGCAACATCTGAATGTGAATGTCGCCCAGCTCTGGGATGGAGGATTGGGATGAAATGAGAGCAAGATATAGCTCCAGCACAGTAAAGGTGGCACTGTAGCTCTCACCATTCTGAGAAGAGACTGGTATTCCTCAAGCCTTCTCCACTCATTTCCGATGGAGGAAGGCAGGGTATTAGTGTGAGGAGGTTGAAATCTCCACAAATTATTGGCCTCAGGTGTTTGAGATAGCAATAGGTTACACAATGACAATGGCTGCTACTGTCATGCTGGAAATCAGGAAATGGACCTTGGTCCCAGAAAGCTGTTGGAGGTTGTTCCACATGATGAAAGAGGGAGTGGAACTGTTGAAGGAACTAGTTAATGAAATCCAGCTAGCTTTTTTGTTAACCCAAAGAATGCAATGACACTGTGCATGAAACTGTTTGTATTGAATAGAGTTTGCCATTATAGGATGATAGTTAAAAACATGGAGAGCATGTCTCCATGTGCGAATAGCATTCTGGCACACCCAAGTCCACCAAGGGATCTGGACATGGTGCAATAAAGAGGAAGTGCAAGGAATGGTACGTTCTGTGGTGGTAAGGATAACATTTGTAAGATATTCTACTTGGTCATCACTATTGGGGAAATGCACTTCATTTAAGGTTGCTAGGGAGGAGTAAAACCTCCAGTTGGCCTTAGAAAGCTGCCATTTGGGTGTGCGCATAGGTACATAGGTGGGATAGAAATCAGCACACCGACAGCACACAGGAAATGGTTGCTCAAGTACATGTCAGAAAGAATGGACCATTTGAGATGACCGGAAGCTGCACAGTGGAGAATGAGAGGTCCAAATGGGAATAGGTGTGTGTGGTGTCTGAAACGAACGTGCATGCTCCTATGTTAAGGCAGATGAGGTGAAGTTGACTGAGAAGGTCAGCCATCAGGCCACCTGGGAATACTCCAAAGGAGATGGTGCACATTAAAGCCAATGAGCAGCAGAAATGGGTGAGGGAGTTGCCCAATAAGCTGGAGGAAGTCTGCCTTGATGACACTGAATGATGGAGGGATGTAAAAGATGCGAACGGAAAACATGAAGTCAGGAAGGAAAATATGTACTGCTACAAGTTGAAGCAGGTTAGTCAGGGAGATGGGTTGACTGTGAATGTCATCCTCGATGAGCAGCATGACTCCCCCACAAGCTGGAATACCATCAGGGGAAAGTCAAAGTAGACCAGAAAGAAATGCGGCCGGTGAAAGCTATCATCGTGACCCCACTTTGTTTCCTGGAGGCAGAGGACACACAGACACTGTGTTTCGAAGGGCAGCCACAAGTCCTTTTCATTGGATTGAAGGCCACAAACATTCCATTGGAGGAGAGTCATGATGAGGAAAGGGGAGGGGGGAAAACGAAGGGATGCCATATCGGCAGCTCCCGAGTGCCAGCCTTTGATGACTCACTGCTACATGACACAGAGACTAGAAGATCTGGGTCCATGAGGTCTGCAGATGTGTTGGCATTCTCCTTCTGTCAGTCTCCCCAGTCAAGGCCAGAAAAAGGTTGGCAGTGTGCACTGGCGACATGTAGAATGGCTGGGTGAGTGTTTCATGTGGTGACACCATCAAAGAGGATCTCCGAGATGGTGAAGGAGATGCCTTTGTTTGACTTCTTGGAGCCTTTCCAGTTGGCAGGGGAAGACTCAGATGTTAGTTGGCTGGAGGGACGTAGAAAGTCTTTGTGGGAGTATTCCCTCTGTCCATTCGGGCCCGCTTGTTGTGTAGCAGGTGACATTGCCCCGTGCAGCGAAACTTTGGTGGCTTGCTGCACAGCTGGAGGAGGAGGACACGAGGATGCTACCATGACACAGAGATATTACAACCATTGTGCTGAATTTTGTGTCACATGTTTGCATGGCCATGTCCTTCATGGAGCGAGAAGCAGCAAGAACAGTACTGTAAGTGGCAGATGGTAGAACATAGAGTTTACAACTAGCCAACAACTTGCGAACAACAGGGAAAGGCACTTTTTCCTTCACCTGGATCTCCCGGACAACCTACTCATTGAGCTACATGGGACAATCTTGGGAGGAGGTGGCATGATCGCCATTACAGTTGATACAGTGGGGAGAAGAAGGTGGAGAATTCCCCTCATGAGTATTCCTACCACAGGTTACACATTTGGCCGGTTGTCATCAGGACATGCAACTGTGGTTGTAACAATGACACTGGTAGCAGTGCCAGGTTTGAAATGTACTGTTGAAATGTGATAACTTCATAACCTGCTTTGATCTTTGATGGAAGCACCACTCTATCATAAGTCACAAAGCGACTGTGTGTGGGCACTAAGGGTTCATCTACCTTTTTCATCACCCAATGGACTGCAACAACACCCTGATCAGAGAGGTATGTCTGGATTTCTGCCTTGGTCAGGCCACTGAGCAGCCTAGGGTCAGTAACACCATGGAAAGAATTCACCGTTTTATGGGCCTTGTAACGGAACATATTAAAGGCTTTACTTTCCCAAAGTATGCGATACCCTCCAAATTCAACCAGTTTAATGAGTATTTATGATTATAGAAAAGTTATTGTGTATGTGAACAATGATTGCATAACATGTCTCCATAAATAGTCAACCCATTAAATTATACTGAATAACTGACCCACACAAAAGTTTATATCACTTGATCACTGATACAGCAAATGTCATCATGAAAAACACTAAGTTTATCTTAAATAATTAATATGAAGTACGAAAAATAGTGGCCAACTTAGGTATTTTGGATCTCCTTAAATAAAAATCACCCAGTGAAACCTATTTGTTCACTAGGAGCGTTTTCACTCAGTATTCACGTAATCAATCCTATTTTAGACGAAAACCAATGTAATTCTTAATAATTCATGTTACTTACTTATTTATGCTAATTAGAGAAGTCAATTGACAAACTTCTAAAAAACGGCCTTTTTGTAACAGAGAATTATTCTGTTAAGTCAACAAATCTGTCTGTCATTTTAATAACATGTTAAATTATGTCACTCGATGCAAATTAATAACTTTTCTGCACAAATTATGATAACCGATGTACATGTGACTCATAAACTATATCTCTTTTTAGTAGTTCTTTGACAATGTTATAAATACAAGCAGCGAGAAGGGTCGAAAGAACAGTCGGAGGCAGTCAGGGGCAGTTGGAATGTCACTTTGGTGAAGTGTGTTTCTGTGTTATTGTTTGGGATGGAAAAACAATGCAAAGAACATGTAAAGGAAGTACTACTTTGTGTTGTGTTATGGTCTTTGGTGGACAGTGGAATTAAGATGGCCACCAAAGTAATAAATATTTGATGTTTACATATGTGTTGGTTTCACTCGTTCTTTATCATCAAAAGCACATGAAAAACATGGGACCTCATGTATTTAACCCTAGACAACCAGATTTAGAGCCAGCATCAGCATCGAGACACAGCAGCGATCCAGCAAGCAGCAGCGATTACTACAATGCATTGTAATGGCGCCAACCTAACATCAAGTGCTAACAAGCTCCGTAAATGGGAGTGAAATAGTGCGTTTACAGCAATTAGCAAATATCTACGACAAGGCGGACCATTTACAAAAGTGGGGGCTCGTCCGGGATCTTTAAGTGCATCGATGATAATAGTGCAGCGATAAATTTCGTAAGTGCTTAGCATTCCAAAAAAGTTTATTTGTGCAGTGTGGCAACAGTGAAAATATGTCAAAAATAAATAAATAAATAAAGTGTGTTTGTGTGTCTGCGAAAGACTCATCACACGGCTCGGAAGATTAACGTCTGGATTATGTCAATGGAATTCATCAATCAAGACTTCAGCTTCAATAAAACCGAATATAAGTGAAGAAAGCCAACAAGAACACTGACCACGACATCATACCATAGCCATAAAGCAAGGTATTTTGTTGTTGTTGTCATTTAAAATAATTAATAGTGAACATGGCTCTACCTGAGAGGGATGAGATTGTAGGAAATGTAAAAATTGAACCAGGGGGTGGTGAACAATTAAACTTAACAGAGTGGCTAGCAGGGTTTGCAAGTCAAATAAGCTCGCAACTTAAACAATCAAGTGAAGAAGTACGTTTGGATTTTAAACAATCAAGTGAACAAGTACGTTTGGATTTTAAACAATCAAATGAACAAGTAAGTTTGAAACTTAAAGAAAACACAGATAGACGGGATAAGTTAAGTTTGGATTTTGATCTATTAAGTACTCATCTCAATGAGAAGTGTGAGGAAATTAAAACTACCCTCAGTAAGAACACTAGCGAACAGTTGATACACTTCAGAAAAGAATTTCAAGTTAAAGTTGAAAGTTTAAATGAAAACATACAAGCGAACACAGACAGCATTGCTGTCATCTACAACAGAGTAGATACTGAAGCTAAAAGATTAGATCAGACAATAGACAAAACATCAGAAAACCTTAAACAAGAATACAACCTGTATACCACTAATGTAGATACAAAAGTAGAAAATATACACACTAAATATACACAATTGGAAGATGCATTGATGTCAAAACAAATGTTTTACAATCAAAATACAATGTATGGACACATCCAAGTGAAATGCTTTCCTGGTGAAAATCTGCACCCTATTGACTTTATTCACCAATGTAAAGATATGTTTGTTGTAGGAATGTGAGATAACATAAAAATTAAGTTAGTTAAACGGTTTCTAGAAGGGGAGGCCCTATCCTGGGCAAATGAGAATAATGATTCTTGGAATACTTTTGAAGAGTTTGAAGCTAAATTTATTTGCAAATTTTGGTCACAATCCATACAAGCCAGATTAAAGTCAGAATTTCTAAATGGACCAGTGTATAGAGGGAAAGTAGAGGGAATGCAAAAATTTTGCAGAGATCAATTGAAAAAACTTGCTCACTTGAATAACTCTTTTGATATTATGACACAAATTGATGTTTTAAAAAGAAGATTACCAGAGAGACTGCAGTGGGAATTGGTCCATGGACCAGACGATTCAATGGAAGAGTTCCTGAAATTTGTAGATAGATTAGATAGGGCCTTGGAAAGAGAAAGTAACCAAAGTTTTGGCTCTGGCAACAACCAGTATGGGGGGTGGAACAGGAATGTAAATAGAGATTATTGTGGGAGGAGAAACTTTGAAAATTCTGGAAATAATGCTCCAAATAAGGGAGATAGGAGATATGAAAATGATTTCAGAAACAATACACAGGAGGGAGGATGGAGGAGAGACAACAGGAATGATAGAAATAGGTATTGGGGAAGAGAACCAGATAGAAGGGGGTTTCTTGAAACTAGTGAACAAAATGACAACTACAAGCAGACAGACCGAGGGAACCAGCCGGGAAACGGTGGACAGTCCCACTAGATGTCCGTAGTTTTGGGGCTAGACAATATTATGACAGGACAACACATAACTGAAACTGGAAAAGGAGAGGATACAATGTAAAGAGTAAATACCATGAAAATACTGATGTTGTTAGAATGAATAAATTAGAATTTAATAAAAGGTTTTGGGATACTATGAGTAAAAGTGATACAGTTAATAAAAACAGTATTCAAGCACAGGTAGTTAGTGAAAGTGCAGAAGTTGAAGGTATTGCAGAGTTCCATAGTTGGGCTGAAAAAGATACTGGTGTTAATAACAAGTCAGACACACCACAAGTAGAATCTATTTTGGGGGGTTTATTTGATAAGAAGGGGGATGACGAAGTGTTTAATGGAGCCAAAGACTCAATTGCTGAGATTCAGATACATAGGGCGGAAACTGCAGATGGGGTTGTTGTGGAGGAGGAGGAAGAAGTAATAGAGGGACATTTAAATAATGATCCTAAATCAAGTGATGTTATTGATGAGAGTGTAGAGGAAGAAATTAAAGTATTTGTAGAATTGAAAAGTGATGATGAGATAAAGGTAAGTGATGTGACAAACATGGGTAATAATGAGGTTAATTTAAGTGAAATGCAGACTAGGGAATGTGTATCTGAGGACAAGCTATTGCCTATTGGGAACTATGAAACGCTAATCTATGAGAATGGTACTAATAATAATAATATTAAAGAAAATATAAAGGGATGGAATGTAAATGTGTGTTTTCAAGAAAAAGGGGAAAAGTTTTTAGAAGTTTTGTGGAACAACTATGGAAACTGTATAAACAAAGATGCCTTTTGGAAAGAATTAGCAAAGGTAAGTGCAACCTTGTATCCTATATGGTGGATAAGAATCCGTAGTGGACTTTATAAAAAATGGGGTGAAAACAATAATTTGTTGAGTGGCAACACAGTGTTAAGACGATCAGATCAAAACAAAGGTTTATGTTTAAATGTCAATGCTTTGCAAACAGAGAGGGATGTGGCTAAATGTAGGAAAGAGACATTAGACTTAGGACTAAAGAAATTGAAAATGATCTATTGTTTGAAAATACTAAAATAGACAAAGATGTTGATCTAGGTTGGCTATATGTTAAAGTAAACATTGACATTAGTCCATTTGAAATAAAAGAAAGCCCACATCCTAATGCGTATAGACTTATCTTTCCCAGATCAAGAAGGTTATTTGGATTAAGAAACATCACTGAATTGAAACCATATAAACATGATTAAGCACATTTCCCTGTTTGAATACAGTTACTTACCCATTTTCCGTAAAGCATGTTATCAGCAAAGATTTTTACTGGGTGTGTCAAATAGCTCTTACCACTCATCCTACAGACCCTGGAAAAGTTCCAGATCTCTGAGAGATCGTTTTTATATTTTTATTGTCACTATTGAATATTAAATTTGGAGACATCTTCTTTACTTGCAAGGAGCAAGTTTAACCATGCACCCAAAGAGGTGACAAACATTTATTACTTTCTTTTTATATTGTTGAATATGGGACATACTTGCACCAAATATTAAAAAAAATGTAAAAATTGTTGTGCAAGACCCATCATTTTGTTACTATTCTTTTCTTAGGCATAAGATTTGTGTACAATTTTCTACAGCTAATCAGATGTTCAGCAAGTTTGATGTTTGTGTTATGTTGTGACCAATTTAAGTGTCCAATTTTAGTATTAATATGTTATTGTACTATCTTGGCTATGTGTCTCAATGGGAGACAAGTTTTTTAAATATTTCCTTTTTTTTTAAATGCATATTATATTCATACATGTGACTTCTCTAGTGTTTGTGTTTATATATCATATCCATACTTATAATTATGTTCTTTGTTTTCATTTCCTTTACGTGGCTCAAAACGAGCAGACAGTTGCATTGTTTTTCCTATGGACATCTGACCTGTCCATCTATGTAATATATTTATGTTCCTTCTATTATCTTGATTAATCTGTGACTCAATGAGAACTGACTTTGAAATAATTGACATATAGTTTTTATATATCTAAAAATCGCATGTGATATATTTGTGTCTGTTTTTGATAATTTCCCATGTGGCTCACTGGGAGCAAAGATTAACAATTTTTTTTTATTTTCATATATTACTAAATATCTTTATGATGCTGTCATACTGAGAGCCATAACACAAAGTGCATTTGAAACAACACAACTAAAATATTTGCAGGAAAAAGTCATTCTGAAACGGTGTAACGGTCGTTGTATACATACACATTATGCATAGTAATTGACACATTTGTCCTAGTCGGCTAATATCATTAACATTCTGTAAATGATATTACCTGAGGGGGGTATTGTAACGGAACATAATAAAGGCTTTACTTTCCCGAAGTATGCGATACCCTCCAAATTCAACCAGTTTAATGAGTATTTATGATTATAGAAAAGTTATTGTGTATGTGAACAATGATTGCATAACATGTCTCCATAAATAGTCAACCCATTAAATTATACTGAATAACTGACCCACACAAAAGTTTATATCACTTGATCACTGATACAGCAAATGTCATCATGAAAAACACTAAGTTTATCTTAAATAATTAATATGAAGTACGAAAAATAGTGGCCAACTTAGGTATTTTGGATCTCCTTAAATAAAAATCACCCAGTGAAACCTATTTGTTCACTAGGAGCGTTTTCACTCAGTATTCACGTAATCAATCCTATTTTAGACGAAAACCAATGTAATTCTTAATAATTCATGTTACTTACTTATTTATGCAAATTAGAGAAGTCAATTGACAAACTTCTAAAAAACGGCCTTTTTGTAACAGAGAATTATTCTGTCAAGTCAACAAATCTGTCTGTCATTTTAATAACATGTTAAATTATGTCACTCGATGCAAATTAATAACTTTTCTGCACAAATTATGATAACAGATGTACATGTGACTCATAAACTATATCTCTTTTTAGTAGTTCTTTGACAATGTTATAAATACAAGCAGCGAGAAGGGTCGAAAGAACAGTCGGAGGCAGTCAGGGGCAGTTGGAATGTCACTTTGGTGAAGTGTGTTTCTGTGTTATTGTTTGGGATGGAAAAACAATGCAAAGAACATGTAAAGGAAGTACTACTTTGTGTTGTGTTATGGTCTTTGGTGGACAGTGGAATTAAGATGGCCACCAAAGTAATAAATATTTGATGTTTACATATGTGTTCGTTTCGCTCATTCTTTATCATCAAAAGCACATGAAAAACACGGGACCTCATGTATTTAACCCTAGACAACCAGATTTAGAGCCAGCATCAGCATCGAGACACAGCAGCGATCCAGCAAGCAGCAGCGATTACTACAATGCATTGTAATGGTGCCAACCTAACATCAAGTGCTAACAAGCTCCGTAAATTGGAGTGAAATAGTGCGTTTACAGCAATTAGCAAATATCTACGACAAGGCGGACCATTTACAGCCTCCACACGAACAGGATAGCCATGGATGAGTGAAGCTGCAAGCTGTTGTTGTGCTTGAGAATCAGAAGTACTCTCCCAAAGCAAAGTGACATTGTGTAAACGATAACAAGATTACACAGTGCCAGAAACTTCATCAGCACTTTTCTGAATAATAAATGGATTTACCTTAGGAAAGGACTGACTGTCTTCAGTATGTGAAAACACAAGGAACAGCTGGGAGAGTCTTTGAATTGTTAGCCTCATTCAGTTTATGTTTAGTAGACATTGGCTGTGAAGAAGGTGACTGGCTCATTGTGTGAAAATCCCCTGGACTGCCAGCATATCAGATGGCATGCTCCTTCCAACTAGGAGACCCTCTCTCACAGAGGGCGGGCTCACTCACCTTAGGTGGTAGTTCACACCTCCTGAACATCTGACAGAGGGACCAAATTGAACAACTCAGGCAATCTCCTTTCCCGGGGCTTGGCCTGTAACAGGGGGTATGTGCAAAACTCACCAGTCAACCTGGGGCAGGACAATTGCGTTACCCAGTCATTTGTTTTGTGTCAGATGTGTGGGCTGGCCTTCAGGAGTGCACATGGAAGAAGAAGAAGAAGAAGAAGAAGAAGAAGGACCTCAAACACTGAAGCGCAGGAAGGGCAGGAGAAGGGGAATAAAGAAAGAAAAAAGGAACGAAAAACAGTGGAGAGACTGTTCTGATATCAGCTACTGAAAATGCAGAACTCATTTCCAAAAACATTCCAGACATGTTCCCCAAAGAAGAGGCAAAGAAAGTAGCAAGAGGATAGACATGCAGCATGGACAGGAAATGACGCTGCAATGGTTTGTACTTTCGGAACAACGGTATGACCATACTAAACATCAAACATGGGAGAATTCACACTCTGTGGTGTAAAACAGCACTCATGATGCTTACTGCATCTTGTAGAGGTTCATTCTTACATCTAAAGCAATGTTTAAATGACACGATCTTCAATCACTGTAAAACCATGTGTCATCAGTTTCTGACTTTTGGTACAATATGAGGCCTATGATTAGCAATATTTCCTTTTCAAGTGTCGAAACTACTATACGTTAAATGATTTTTCCATTGGAGCACATAGGATCAATGAAACATAACAGTGAAGTGCTGACAGCCTACAACTGCATGAAATCTTGCAACTGGATAAACCTTCTGGCACACATGAATCTTCTTCAGGTTTGAGTCCGTGGCAATTTTTGTCCTACATTTGAATCTGCTATGAAGTGGTCCTTCACTTCCAATAGAAAATACAATGACCTCGAGTATCCAAAAGCAAGCATCATGTTTGTGTCACCTCTAACCGCACTAGCCACCAACACGTCATTCTTCCACCAACAATGTAAGGAAAAGGATAGATTGCTACTCACTGTAAAGGTAACTTGTTGAACTGTGGACCAGGACAACAAGAAGAGTTTACATTTTCAGCTTTCAGTCAAAGCCTTCTCCAGTAAAAGGTGCCTGTCATGTGTCTGTGAGGTGTATTTGCTTGTGTGTGTTTCCTTTTCAGAAGATGGCTTTGTTGTGCCAATATGCAACTCAATATGTCATCTATATGGTTAGCAGCAATCTGTCCTTTACCTTATATTGTTGGTATTACAACCTAGAGTTTCCATTGTTTGCTTATTTTTCCACCCACATGTGATGGTTCTTAGTTCTTAGTCTGTTATCTAAATGTGCAACCAATTGCACATTACTAGAATCTCACACCAAAAACTGAAGACAGGCACTCATCTGTGGATAGTGGAGTCATGGTGCACAGGTACAAATAAAAAAAGTCTGATGTTTCAAGTTTTTGAGCTATGCATATTTTTGTAGCATGTAGGTCCTACATGAGATTTACTCATACACACTTAGACTGAAACATGAACCTGTTTTGCATGCCGAAAGCAGGAACAACATCAGAGTGTCAGATGGTAGCACTGATGCATTGATCAATGATGCTTCTGCCCACAGTACAGTAAAATTAATTTTTCTTTTCCTTTCCTTACATTAAGCCTCAGAGTAGGGTGTAATCAACAAGAAATAGTAATCCACAAATTTCAGGAGATTCAGGTTGTTCTGTAGAACATAACATGACGAAGCAAAGATAAAGATTATTTGAATCAGAGTGGCATTGACAGTGAAACAGTGATTACAGTCCTACTAGTCATACTACTTGACATATTTTATCTGTCAGCAACATCAAAGGAAGTATCAAGTGACAGCCAAGTCTCAAGGTATGTATGATTCAATCAAAGCTCAGTCTAAATATATTTGTTGCGTATTTGGGAAACCAGGTCATGTTAGTGCACAATGCTCAGTTAAATTGTTACAAAAGCATAAAAGTAACAATTCTGCAAATGTAGCAAAGAACGTGCGAGAGATAGGTGGAAGTGAAAATAATTTTTCTTTCTCAGCTGTTACTGGAGGTTCTGCAGACAGCAAATTAGAGTCGTTTCTGAACTTGTGGCATAAAACATTTAATTAATGAATGTGTTACTATGATGCATGTGAAAAACTGGAAAATCCAATAGAATAAAAGTTGCCAAAACAGATACAATTTTGATTGCCAGAAATTTTGTAGTAGTTGATATTTAAAGCATTGTTTCTGGAAGGAAATTTCAAATAAAAATAAAAGATGTTCTTACAGTGTCATGTTTACTAAATAATTTGTCAGTGTGTTAACTAGAGATGACTGGACACTACATTGTTTTGGAAAATTCAGTGTATTCAATTTGAAAGGGTAATAAAGCTGTAGCTCGAAGAAGAGATTCAGGCATGTATACCCTTTCATTCATACATACTAAGAGTTTTAACTGCCATGGCTGTGTTTCCGACAGTGGTGTAGAGCTGTGGCATAAATGCTTAGGACACTTGAACCTTGAGAATCTAAAGAAATTTAGTTACCTAGCATTGGGAATGGACCGAGCATTATCGTAAAGTTTTATAAACCTATAAATAAATGTTTGACCTTCACGGATGGTAAACACACACCATTACCAGATATTAGGTCTCGTGTTCGAGCCAGACAACCATTTGGATGGATACATACTAATGTGCTTGATTCTATAATGCCTGTTTCTTTTTATGGAAAGGAATAAATAGTGACTTTCACTGATGACTGTACTCACTTTACAACAGCTTACTCTCTTCTGTCAAAGCCTCAAGTGTTTCATTAATTTAAAGTACTCTATGGGATAACTACTGCTCATTTTAACCAGAAAATCAGCAGATTTAGATGTGACAATGGTTGTTAAAGCACTTCAAATGACATGATGACATTCTTTGAAGAAATTAGGATGCAGCTCTAGTTAACCATAAGGTACACACCTCAGCAAACTGGAGTGGCAAAACGACACATCATACTATCGTTGAAAAGTTTTGTTGGATGCAAACTTGGAAAGCAACTTTGGTCAGAAATGGTACTGGCAGTTGTTTCTAACATTAGCTGCATTCCAACTTCAGCTATACACGGAGAAATTACAGCAATGTTATGGTATAGAAGGAAGCCAAATTTGAAGGAACTATGTATGTCTGGGTGTGATGCATACTTGCACATTCCAAAGGAATTATGGGTGAGTAACATTGGCACCAGGTCATTAGAATATTTCATGATGAGATATTGTCCAGTTGGTTTCAGATTATAGTGTCCAAACAATACAAGATTGCATTTGTAATGATGTAATTGTTGAAGAAGGTAAGTTTCTATTTAAAGGTGAGGGTAGTGGTGACTGGATCTTTAAGGAGATTTTTCAAATGGACAACATAACACAGAATATAGCAGACGACAACACCATCAGAATGAAACTAAACTAGAGGAAACTGAACGAACTGTTGAAGATAACTCAGAGCCCTTCACTTCAGAAGTAGTGAAGAAAGAAAGAACTGCTGCAGAAAAGCAATAGAATAACAAGAAAACCTAGATACTTTGAAGACCATATGGTGTTAGCCTTGAATGCAGAGGCATTTGTGAATAACTTACCACAGAATTCTGAAGATGTGAAGTGTCACCATGAGAAAGAAAAACGGACAAAAACAACGAAGGTCAACCGAAGCGTCCGATCCCACCCGTCGGCTTTGACCCGTGACGCAAGGCTGTTGTGGTGTGTGACGTTACGACGGCGCGGAATGTAGTTTGTGAGAGTGGCGTGTTTGTAGGTGTCGTTTTGATGCGATCGGTGGTGCTCTCTGGTGGTGTGTTAGGTGATGTTTTTGGTTTAGTTTGCGAGTGTGGCGTCGTGTGTGAAGTTTGGTAAATTGCTTTTTTATGTCTTTGGTAGGTATGGATATGACTGACAGCGTTAACAGTTTTCGGTCGTCGGCTATGATGGGGGACAGTGTGTTGTCTCTAATAAAATTTCTTGAACTTTTCGGATTTTTGGATGAAGTCGTGAAGGGTTCAGTAGGTCGTGAAGAAATGAGGCTTACTTAAAGTTCCAGCGTCTCAGACCAGGGACGGCTGTATGTGGAGATGTCGTGAGGATAACAGGTCAAGGGAAGTGTTCGATCCCAACTTATGAGAGCGGGAGCTGCTGTTGAGCTATATAGGTCAAGGGAAGTGTCCGATTCCAGATGATATTGTGTTTAGTGGTGTTTGGGGAGTTCTGTGAGGTCGTTTTTTTTTCGTCGTTTTGCGTGGTTTTGTATGGGGGTGGATCTGTAAATTTGTCCCGTTAGTGGCATTAGGCTTTTTGTGGAACGTTTGTGTGTTTGTTTTTCGATGTATTTTCGTCCTCATAATGTGTACGTAACGACTTTATATGCGCCGTATTGGAATCATGGTTTATGGTCGTTTCCGCCATATATGTGACGTCATGGGTCAAAGCAGACGGGTAGGATCAGACACTTCCGTATTTCCCTTGGACTCCTGTCATCTAATGGAACTGGGACTTATGCATCACTTCCAGCAAATAAGAGTGTCATTAACAGTATGTGGGTGTTCAAAGAAGAAAGGGATGCATCTGAAAATACTGAAAAATATAAGGCACCTTCAGTTATTAAAGGTTGTGTTCAGGTAGAACGACAAGACAATGAGGAGACATGCTCCAGTTACTTGACTCACAACAGTGAGAACTTTTGTTAGTCTGGTGAATGAACATGATTTATTTATGGAACAAATGACTGTACAAAAAGCATTCCTGCATTGAGAACTGACTGAAGAAATTTATACAAAAGTTCTTCAAGTTGTAAAGAGTAAGGAAGGACTTGTATGCAAACTCATCAATGTTTTATATGGGCAGAAGCAGGCACCAAGAACTTAGAACGTTAAGTTTGACAGTTTAATGAAGGAAAGCAGGATTTGAAAATCTGAAGTTGATAGATGTCTCTCTGTTTAAAACACTGATGGTTATAATACAGTACTTATTTGCTACTGCATGTAGATTATATTGCAATTGCTGGAAAATCACTGATACTAAGAAGTAGTCAAAATTAAGTATATTAAAGGAACACTTGACATTCATCTGTGTCACAAAATGGGCAATTCAAATGGTCGTCTCTGACTGGGCAAGAGAAGAAGATTGAATATCTACAACAGCATACATATTCCAGGTATTTGGAAATACTGTTTGTTGCTTTGGCAACAGCTACAACAGACACACTGAGGCTGAAGGATCTTTTTGAAGAATTTAAAATATTTATGACAACTGAACACTCTACCATGCATGTGTATTACAGAAGTGGGAACTTAGTGGATTGAAGCATATCAATACTGAATATGAGTTCATACATCAGCTGCTCAACGAAAGACATCTGAATTTTCAATGCATCAGCTATGAGGAACGAGAGGGAGATATTCAACAAAATCTACTATGAGTGCACATTTCAATAGACTGTGTCCAAAGATGGGTTTAGTGAAATTTGCAGATACTTAAAGAAATTATCAAATTGAGGTGAGAGGTGTTGTTGTAATGATTGGTAAATAATTATACTTGGAACTTTTTCCTCTTTTTTGTGTGTGCTTTTCTGTGTTTTCCAATCTTCACGATTGTAATAGCGATACCTAATAAACAGATATTACGTATTTACACCTGGTAATTCCTAGAATTAACGACACACATTTCATCCGCAGTTGTATATATACTAGTGATGCACAGTTAAAGTATCAAACAATGATTTTGTTTGTTAACAGCCTTTCAGAAATTCATCAGATTTACAGAGGGCACAAATTCAAAAGTTTTTGCAGGAGTTATGGAAAAAAAAAAAAACACCGTACGCTGCAAACACACTATATCCAAGGTTTTAATGTCTTCCACCATACAACATCAAGTTAGGCCTACTTATACAAAATACCCTACTGTATTAAGGTTCATGTCGAATCTTCGTTTTGTGGTGGTATGAATTCTCATTTTTTTCACTAATGCACGATGTTTACACTGCCCCAGACGTTAATTTTCACCTGATATTTACATCATATTCAGAGGTTTAAACAATTCCACATTACAATATCAACAAGCAAACACAAAAAATTAAATATCTCTGAATATTATGGCGTTTTGGGCATTAAAGGAGGTACAAACAAAGTTTCACGGTTTGCCGAACTGGCACGAATTGTAGCTTTTGCAACTCCCAGAAGATTCGTAACGAATATACCTTTTCTTCCTGCGTTCGCACAATTAATGTTTTGTAACAGCCAAAAATTAATTTACAGTCGATTCGCGCCGTACGGTATCCTTGGTTGATGGTAGCTCAATTCTCATTGGTTGACTGCACTGTTGAGGCTTAACTTTCTAATGGCATGTATATTAGGTCGAGGAAATACGTGGGCTTAGGGATTGCTAGCTCAGCAGCTCCACATGCAGAGCTATCCCAGTCTGTTGCGACGTTTAGTGAGGGGTGGCGAGGGGGGGTAATTCGGAAAAACTGGTTGTCGGACATTACTTTAAAATAAAATAAACTGCATCACAATAAAACATCTAATTCTGATATTGTATGGTTTTCCGTTAATTGTGTATGTTTGGTTCATGACTGAATGTATATTTTAAGATTTGATTGTGCATGGAAATGCTGGCTGCAGTTATTCAATATTACAAGATCGTATATAGATTTTGTACGAAAGAAGGGCTCACACAGCTCGTGCCAACAACAATAAAAGTTGCCGAAAAATTACTGCACTGCTCATGCCGAATTGGAGACCCGTTAAAATCAGATGCAGATGAATGACAGTGTACCGTAATTTCATAGTCAAAGATTCAATGAACGATAATAACAAGAGGTGAATTTAAATGAAATTTAAGTTAGTAACAAAGTTTGTTGCGCACGAAAGTGAATACCGCAACGAAGAACGTATCCACCATTCAGCACATGTCTGACGTTTGCATGGCACTCACTAGAGTCTGGACCTAACTAGCCACGTCATCTCTTTTACCGTGCTGGCGGCGAAGTACTTCGCTGTATAACCGCTGTGCGGCGCCACCATTACTTCCCAGCCATGACACAGAAAATAAAAATCTGCAAGCTTACGCAGAGTAACTACATGAGTTATGTCATAAGAAATTCTTTACAATCAAAACCGGTAAGCGTATCAGTTCCCTTGGGAACGTACATAATTATTACCGAATGCAGAAAAAAAATTGTACCCATTTAATTAGCGTAACGGATTGTTATAATAAGTCGTAGATGGTGGCGTTAGCGCACCAACAACCAGGCCCATTTCACCTTCTCCCGTCTTGACACCCTCGTCTGAATCCCTGTAATGGCGCGACAGCAACGTATCCTTTTCAACAATATCCGCTCCTTCTCCGCCAACAAGAACCTCTTCCTGCACACCCTTGCCACCCACCACGTGGATGCCTTCCTCCTCAATGAAACCTTCCTCCAACCCCACTACTCCATCCACACCTCACCCTATCTCCTCCACCACTCCGATAACCCCCTCCAAATTGCGCGTGGCGGAGTTGCCATTGGTCACCACCGCGAGATCCCCGTATCCCCGTTCGGCTCCAACCTCTCCTTCCCGACCCCACCGAACACCTGATCCTTAGTCTCTTCTTCCCCGGCCTTACCGTTACCTGCGCCACCATCTATGTCCGCCCTAATGCCCCTATTCCCTTCAACTTCCTCTCCCACATTGACCGTACCTTCTCCTCCTATGTGATCGCCGCCGACCTCAACATCCATAGTCGTTCAGCCGCCCAGTTACGGCGGTGGCATCGGTTCCTCTCCTCCCTTCAAGGCGACCTCATCCCCATCCCCCAGCATACCCGTCCCGAATCCAACTCCACTCCTGATGTTATCCTCTCCTCCCCCAACCTCCTTGGCCGCATCACGGTGGATGTCCTGGAGCCTATTGGTAGCGACCATCTCCCTGTCCTCCTCACCGTTTCAGACGGTCGTCGCCCTCGCCCCGACCCTCATACTGACCCTCCCCCTAAGTATGTCCACGACTATTCCCGTGCCGACTGGAATGCCTACCGGGATACCCTCTCCACCCAGGCCGATAGCCACCCTTTCACCTACCACCACCCTGATGATGTCACCCATGCTGCCTCCTTTCTCCAGCAGACCTTGTCTGAGGCCGTGGAGGCCCACGTCCCTACTGTCGCCATCCACCCCCACCGTCCTACCTTACCCCCACAGGCCGTCCTCCTCCTCCGTGAATCCCGCCGTCTCTACCGTGCCTTCCTCCACACGCGTGACCCGGACACACTACGACGCCACCGGCAACTCCAGCGACACATTCGCAATTTGCTCGTGGCTAAGAAACGCCGGGACTGGGGACAGACGTGCACCCATTTAAATGCTACCCTACCAATCAACTCGTCCAAGTTCTGGTCAGCCTTCCGTCGCCTTCCTGGAACTAAAACCCTCCCCCTACTATCCTCTCCTCCATGATGATCACCCCTTCCCTGACACCCTTAGTAAGGCCAACCACTTTGCCTCCTACCTCTCTGATGTATTTTCCATCCCCGATGATCCCCAGTTTGATTACTCCCTCTTCCCGGATATCCGCGATCGAACTGACACCTCTCTCCCTCCCCTCGCTCCTGGTTTCCAGTACTTGGACAACATTACACACACGGAACTCAATGCCCCTATCACTACACAGGATCTCATTGCTACACTCCACACAAAACGCAACACCGCTCCTGGTCACGATCGTGTCACCTACCATCACCTTCGTGAAGCTCCTGTCTCTTTCCTCTCCACGCTGGCCAGGCTCTACAATGTAGTCCTGTCCACCGGTTACTACCCCGACCTGTGGAAAACCTCCCGTATCCTCATGTTCCTTAAACCTGGCAAACCGCCGTCCGCCGTCTCCTCCTAACGTCCCATCAGCCTTACCTCAGTCTTCAGCAAGGTCCTGGAATCTATCCTCACCCACCGCATCCACCAGCATCTCCGCCAGCACCGCCTCCTTCCCATTACCCAGTGTGGCTTTCGGCCGTCCTTCTCTTCCGATGACCTTCTCCTTCACCTCACTCATCTCCTTTCCGAACAGCTTAATTCCCGTCGCTCCGCAATCTACCTCTCCCTGGACCTCGAACGTGCCTATGACTGCGTATGGCATTCCAGTCTCCTCTTCAAGCTCCAAACCTTCGCCCTTTCCGTTAACTACGTCCGTCTGATCGGCTCCTTTCTCTCCCGCCGACCTTCCTATGTCACCGTCCATAACGCAGATTCCTACACCTTTTTCCCCTCTGCCGGTGTGCCCCAAGGCTCCGTCCTCTCCCCCCTTCTGTACCGTCCACCTTCTCCAGTTTGCCGATGACACCGCCTTCCTTGCCCTTGCCCCCACCCTACAGCGCTCCCAACACCTTCTCCAATCCCATCTTGACCGGTTCACCGCTTGGTGCAACCAGTGGTTGCTCAAGGTCAATCCCTCCAAAACCCAGGCGATCATTGTAGGCAAAACCACCCCTTCCTTCCGCCTCCTTGATTTCTACATCACCATCTATGGGCGTCCTATCGCTCTCACTCCCACCCTTAAGTACCTTGGCGTCACCCTCGACCGTCGCCTCTCCTGGACTCCCCACCTCCGGACAATCCAAGCCAAGGCACGCTCCCGACTCAGTCTCCTCAAGCTCCTCTCTGGCCGCACGAGGGGTCTGGACCCCTCCACCATCCTCCACACTTATAAATCCCTCATCCGCCCTATCCTTTGTTATGCCCATCCGGCTTGGATCTCCGCCCCCCCCTTCGTTTCAGAAATCCCTCCAAATCCTTGAACGCCATGCTCTCCGCCTCGCCTATCGCATCCGTCTCCCCTCCCCCACGCGGATCCTGTATGATCTCATCCCCTTCCCCCACCTCCTCCTTTTCCTTGAAAGGATACGGATCCTGTACATCTCCCGCAAACTCGATCCTCCTCACCCGCTCATCTCCCCCATCCTCTCCCACCCCCGCCCGCTGCCGCGCCTGTATTCACACGTCCCGCCCGGTCTCCATTTGTCCACCCTCCTTACCCTCTCCCAAGGTGGCTTCCGCCAGCTCCCCCTCCCTGATGATGCCCTCCTCCTCCATCTACCCCTCCTATCAACTTTGACCCTGCCCACCCCCCACTTCCGGTGTCCTTTCCTTTAAGCACCCTCCCTCCCTCCCTTCTCTTCGCTTCCCTTCTCCTTCCTTTTCCCCCGTCCCCTCCCTCCACCCCTCTTCCCCTGGGCTTCCCCTCCCCCTTCCTCCCTCCCCCCTTTCTCCCCTGCCTGTGGCATCTCTGCTCTCCCCTCTCCCACTCCCCTTCCTCCTCCTCCTCTCTTGGCAGGTCCCCGGATTCGCACACGCATAGTGAACATTCGCCGGCCGGAGATCATCGCCATCAGTGTCTAGTGTGTGTGCTTCGTTTTGTGTTTCATGCAGTTACAACTCAACTGTTCACATGTGCCGTCGCCGTTCTCCGTGTGTTGTGCGCTGTGTCAACAAGTGTTAGTGTTTTTATCGTCCAACGTGAACGGCTTCTTGTTTATTGTTCTCTTTATCTACTTTCCTTGTCCGCCATTTTTTTGTATTGTCTGTGTCACCTCTATCATATTATTGTGCCCCATAAGGCTGAAGAGCAGCGTATTAAGCTGCTGCCAGCCCGCCTTGTATGAGGTGATTAAAATTACAATAAAGGAAAAAAAAGGCGTTAACGCATTCAGAGGGTTGGATCCCCTCATTCGAAGGCGCTAGCTTGCAAAGCCTGGGCTACTCTCAGGTTGCAATCTCCGTCTTTGACGATTGTGTCTGTCTGTCTGTCTGTCTGCCTGCCTGCCTGCCTGCCCGCCCGCCCGTCTGCCCGCCGCTTACTGCTATAGCTGTTCGTCTGCCTGCCTGCCTGCTCGCTGTCCGTCTTCGCCGCTACCGCTGCTGCCTGCTGTCCGTCCGTCCGTCTGTTCTCCGCCGCCGTCGCCGCCGCCGTCGCCGCCAGCCGCTGCTCGCCGCCGCCACCGCCGTCGCCGTCCGACCCTGGTCTTAGGCCGTCCTCGTCTTCCTCCGTCTTTGTTTTCGTCTGTCCCCGGTTTGTGTCTTTCCCTTTTCCTTCTGTGCGTTATTGTTTCTCCCTGTCATCATGTCCGCCCCCACCACCACCGCCTCCACTACCACCACCGCCATCGTTTACACTTCCCCTTCCGCCGCCTCCACCACTATAACGTGGTGTGCCCAGTCCTACCCCCCTCCTTCCATCCCACCTCTTCTCACTCTCCCTTCGCCCTCGCTCTTTGTCGCCCCCTCTCCCGCTTCTTCCTCGCGCTCCTCTCGTTCTGATCCTTTCCCCCCACTCCCCCAGCCTGTCACTGCAGCTCCGGCTAGGGTGGTGGCCCGTCGGGCCACTGTCCATGCCCAGCTCTCCCCGTCGCCTTTGCCATCACTGCCGCCACCGCCATCGTCATCGTCATCGTCGCCGTCGCCGTCGCCTTCACCGTTACCGTCACCATCTCCGGCGCGGACTCCAGCCCCGGGACCAGCCACTCCCCGCCACATTCCCGTTGTTCCCATCCCCCACACCTCCTCCGCCGCCATCAAGCGCCCCAGTGGCACCCCTGCCTCGTCTGCTCCAAAAACGGCTCCGCCTCGTCCCCCTTCCCCCACCCCTGATGTCATGGATGTCTCCCCGCCCGTCCCTGCCCCCTCCTCCTCCTCCTCTACCCCCTCCTCCTACCGCTACCTCCTCTCCTGTCCGGATCCCTCCCTCCTTGAAGCCCGGAACCTCACCCTCTTCCTTCGCCAGAAATGTCCTGGTGCCCCCATCTCCCTCCTCACTCCTCGCCGTGATTTGGTACTCATTTCCTCCCCCAGCCCTACCCTCCACACAGACCTCCTTTCCCGCATCCCTGTCACCTGCTTTGGCCCTCATGCCTCTCTCACCCGTGCTCCCTCGCCATCTCCCACATGCCAACACCAACCTCCGCGTCGCCCGCCGACCCTCACCGCCGTGATCACTCGGCTTAGTCCAGTGATCATGGAGAAGGAGGTATTGGCGGAGCTTCAGGCCCATCCCCATCTGGAGGTGCGTGCGGTTCGCCGGATCCATAACGCTGCCGGCCCCACCCGCCTTATGCGGGTTTTTTCTGAGCACGCCCCCTCCATAGACCGTCTCCTGAAGGAGGGTGCCCTCCTTTTTAACCAGCGTTATAAGTTTGACCCCTCCCGTTCCCCTCCTCAATCCCTGCGCTGCCAGAGGTGTCTGCGCTATAACGCGCACCCCACAGCTGAGTGCCGCAAGGCCCCCACCTGCCCGCATTGTAGGCAAGTGCACTTCCTCAGGCAGTGCCCTAACCTCCAATCCCCTCCTTCCTGCAATACCTGCAATCTCCCCCATCCCACCTACTCCCAAAAGTGTAAAGCCCGACCCCCTCCGACCACTCATGAACTCACCGTCCCTGTCCGTCCCCTGGATGCCCCCACCCCTCCTGGCAATTCCCTTCGGCCCACCCCCACCACTGAGGACATCATCAGGTTCGTCACCGTCGTCCTTCAAAATGTTCATCCCTTTCAGCGCCCCCACACCCTCCAGCAGATCTCCCTTGCCGCCCGTTCCATCTTCCAACTCAAGATGTACGCCACCTACTCCAACAACCAGGCCCATTTCACCTTCTCCCGTCTTGACACCCTCGTCTAAATCCTTGTCATGGCGCGACAGCAATGTATCCTTTTCAACAATATCCGCTCCCTCTCCGCCAACAAGAACCTCTTCCTGCACACCCTTGCCACCCACCGCGTGGATGCCTTCCTCCTCAATGAAACCTTCCTCCAACCCCACCACTCCATCCACACCTCACCCTATCTCCTCCACCGCTCCGATAACCCCCTTCCAATTGTGTGTGGCGGAGTTGCCATTGGTCACCACCGCCAGATCCCTGTTCGGCTCCAACCTCTCCTTCCCGACCCCACCGAACACCTGATCCTTAGTCTCTTCTTCCCCGGCCTTACCGTTACCTGCGCCACCATCTATGTCCGCCCTAACGCCCCTATTCCCTTCAACTTCTCTCCCACATTGACCGTACCTTCTCCTCCTACGTGATCACCGCGGACCTCAACATCCATAGTCATTCCGCCGCCCAGTTACGGCGGTGGCATCGGTTCCTCCCCTCCCTTCAAGGCGACCTCATCCCCATCCCCCAGCACACCCGTCCCGAATCCAACTCCACTCCTGATGTTATCCTCTCCTCCCCCAACCTCCTTGGCCGCGTAACGGTGGATGTCCTGGAGCCTATTGGTAGCGACCATCTCCCTGTCCTCCTCACCATTTCAGCCGGTCGTCGCCCTCGCCCCGACCCTCGTACTGACCCTCCCCCTAAGTATGTCCACGACTATTCCCGTGCCGACTGGAATGCCTACCGGGATACCCTTTCCACCCAGATCGATAGCCACCCTCTCACCTACCACCACCCTGACGATGTCACCCATGCTGCGTCCTTTCTCCAGCAGACCTTGTCTGAGGCCGTGGAGGCCCACGTCCCTACTGTCGCCATCCACCCCCACCGTCCTACCTTACCCCCACAGGCTGCTCTCCTCCTCCGTGAATCCCGTCGTCTCTACTGTGCCTTCCTCCGCACGCGTGACCCGGACACCCTACGACGCCACCGGCAACTCCAGCGACACATTCGTAATTTGCTCGCGGCTAAGAAACGCCGGGACTGGCGACAGAGATGCACCCGTTTAAATGCTACCCTACCAATCAACTCGTCCAAATTCTGGTCGGCCTTCCGTCGCCTTACCGGAACTAAACCCTCCCCCTACTATCCTCTTCTCCATGACGATCACCCTTTCCCTGACACCCTTAGTTAGGCCAATCACTTTGCCTCCTACCTCTCCGATGTATTTTCCATCCCCGATGATCCCCAGTTCGATTACTCCCTCTTCCCGGATGTCCGCGATCGAACTGACACCTCCGTCCCTCCCCTCGCTCCTGGTTTCCAGTACTTGGACAACATTGCACACACGGAACTCAATGCCCCTATCACTACACAGGATCTCATTGCTACACTCCCCACAAAACGCAACACCGTTCCTGGTCACGATCGTGTCACCTACCGTCACCTTCGTGAAGCTCCTGTCTCTTTCCTCTCCACCCTGGCCAGGCTCTACAATGTAGTCCTGTCCACCGGTTACTACCCCGACCCGTGGAAAACCTCCCGTATCCTCATGTTCCTTAAACCTGGCAAACCGCCGTCCGCCGTCTCCTCCTACCGTCCCATCAGCCTTACCTCGGTCTTCAGCAAGGTCCTGGAATCTATCCTCACCTGCCGCATCCACCAGCATCTCCTCCAGCACCGCCTCCTTCCCATTACCCAGTGTGGCTTTCGGCCATCCTTCTCTTCCGACGACCTTCTCCTAGGCAAAACCAACCCTTCCTTCCGCCTCCTTGATTTCTATCTCACCATCTATGGCCATCCTATCGCCCTCACTCCCACCCTTAAGTACCTTGGCGTCACCCTCGACCGTCGCCTCTCCTGGACTTCCCACCTCCCGACAATCCAAGCCAAGGCACGCTCCCGACTCAGTCTCCTCAAGCTCCTCTCTGGCCGTACGTGGGGTCTGGACCCCTCCACCATCCTCCACACCTATAAGTCCCTCATCCGCCCTATCCTTTGTTATGCCCATCCGGCTTGGGTCTCCGCCCCCCCCTACCTTTTATAAATCCCTCCAAATCCTTGAACGTCGTGCTCTCCGCCTCGCCTATCGTATCCGTCTCCCCTCCCCCACGCGGATCCTGTATGATCTCATCCCCTTCCCCCACCTCCTCCTTTTCCTTGAAAGGATACGGATCCTGTACTCCTCCCGTAAACTCGACCCTCCTCACCTGCTCCTCTCCCACCCCCGCCCTCTGCTGCGCCTGTATTCCCACATCCCACCCGGTCTCCATCTCTCAACCCTCCTTACCCTCTCCCAAGGTGGCTTCCGCCAGCTCCCCCTCCCTGATGATGTCCTCCTTCCCTGCATCTACCCTTCCTATCAACTTTGAACCTCCCCCCCCCCCCCCAGTTCCGATGTCCTTTCCTTTAGGGACCCTCCCTCCCTTCTCTTTCCTTTTCCCCCGACCCCTCCCTCCACCCCTCTTCCCCCGGGCTTCCCCTCCCCCCCTCCCCCTCTCTCCCATACCCCTGGCATCTCTGCTCTGCTCTGCTCTCCCCTCTCCCTCTCCCACTCCCCTTCCTCCCCCTCCTCCCTTGGAAGGTCCACCGGACTCAAACACGTTCGGTGAACATTCGCGCGCCAGAGATCAACGCCATCAGTGTCTTGTGTGTGTGCCTTCGTCTGCATTTAGTGTTCTCTCGTCGTCACGCCTCATCTGTTCACGTGTGCCGTCGCCGTCGTCCGTCTTCTGTGCGCCGTGTCAACAAGTGTTAGTGTTTTTTCGTCCAGCGTGAACGGCTTCATGTTTATTGTTTTTGTATCTACATTCTTTGCCCGCCATTTTTTTGTATTGTCTGTGTCACCTATATATCGTATTCTTGTACCCCTTAAAGCTGAAGAGCAGCGTATTATGCTGCTGACAGCCCGCCTTGTATGAGGTGCTTAGAATTACAACAAATAAGAAAAAAAAGGCGTTAGCGTAGGATGGTAACTATCCCATTTTGCCAACAATGTAGTCAATTTTTGGAAGCCGCAGATCATATGAGATTTGCGGCTAGAAACAGAAAGCCAATAATATATTACGTGCCAAACCTTATGGTTTACGTTATTTTCAGCTTTCCCATTTGTGTATTTTCTGTTGAATCTATTATTCGGTAAATGAAGCTTAAAGTAGAGTTTGATTGTAGTTTACGAATTCGCGTGTTGAATCAATAAGTCAAGGCCAACTGTCATCTACTAACGTAAATTAGTCGTAAGTAACTACTAGAGGCACTTACATGTACAATAAATCTAATTATCTGCTAACTGGTATTTCTGGTCAGGCGAACAATGTCATTGCAACCAAGTGATATGTTTTCGTCTGTAAATGCAACTATTAGTACTTGTCAGGACGTAAGTTAACGTCTTCCCTTACCAAAGGGGCAAAAAGTTTCATGAGATCGTGTTGTTTATATTTGCAACTATTCTTCCTCATTTGTTACATGATCTACGAAAGTTGCGCTTGTTCACAGAAAAAACAAATTCTCTGAACAAAACAGTCAGAAGAAATTATGTTTTACATTTCTTTTTTTCCTTTATTGTTATTTCATACCCCTGCTCATGCGGGCAGATGTGGGCTGGCAGCAGCACACTTCGCCGCTCTTCAGCCAAGAGACTACATAAAACACAGGAGTAACGGTACGTAGGTAAACTATGGACATAAAAGACGAAGTTTCCACATGACAAGGGGAAACAATGGGCGTTAAAATATACAAAAAAGGGGTAGTTTCACAAGGGACGTTTATATAATTTCCACATATAATTAAAATGACACTTGAAGACGAGCTGATAAACACTGGTGGCCCGAAGAGTACAATTAAAAACGCTTATCACAGCAATGAGAGCCACACGGGACGACGACACTGACCACACACTGCAAGCACCGAAACGCGACAGCGTAACTTGCATTAAAAGCAGAAGGGCCTGCTAAAGGATGGGAGGTTAGAGAGGAAGGAGAGAGGTAAGATAGATAGATGGTCGGTGCATGAGGGCTGGTAGCGCACCATAGGGCAGGAGACAGAGAGAGTGGGGAGGGAGCAACCTAGGAAAGAGCCCAAGGGCTGGGAAAGGAGAAGTGAGAAAGATGGAGGGGGTAGGAGGGAGATAACAGCAGATGGGGAGGGGGAGGAGAGTGAGATCAAGGGAAGAGAGGAGTGGAGGCCAGGTTCAGAGTTGGAAGGAAGGATAAATACTGGGGTGAAGTGCATCATTCAAGATGAAAGATGTTAATAGTTCCTTTGGGATAAGAGGTGGAGGGCATAGAGTTGGAGAGAGGTTGGGACACATCGGTAAAAGTGCGGTAGGAGGTAGGGAGTGGAGAGGAAAAGAACACAAGGGGCTGAGGGGGACTGAGGCAGCTGTTTGTTTAGAGTATCAGATTTGTTCAAGGAAATGGAGGAGATGTGGAAAGGGGATGACATCATAGATGATCCTCATGGGGGATGGGAGACAGATACAGAAAGTGAGGCAGAACACATGGCATTCAAGAATTTGGGGGGCTTTATAGAAATTAGGAGGGGCAGAGATACAGGTGACACTGGCGTAACAAAGAATGGGACAGATCAAGGATTTTTAGGTATGAAGAATGGTGGAAGAATGCAATCCCCAAGTCCAGATGGAGAAGAGTTTCAGGAGGTGGAGTCTGCTGTGGGCTTTGCACTGGATGGTAAAGAGATGCTGAGTACAGGTGAGGTTATGGTCCAGGTAAGGTCACGCTCAAGGTGAGACCAAGATATTTCAAGGGGGGTTAGGTGAGGTAGAAACCAGGGAGTTAGGAGTGGGAGGTGAATCCTATAATGACTGCCTTCGTTTTTAAGGATTGATTTGAAGGAGCCAATGGTTGCACCAAGCAGTAAACTGGTTTAGGTGGGTTTCGAGGAAGTGCTGGGACCATTGAAAGATAGGATAGAGAGCAAGGAAGGCAGTGTCATCAGCATATTGCAGGAGATGGATGAATGGGTGGGTGCGGTGGTTTGGGCGTATCAGTGTTGTACAGGAGATACAGGAGAGCAGAAAGGATGGAGCCATGGGGCACACTTGTGGTAGGGTGGAAGATATGGGAATTGGTAGTGTGAATTGTGACATAGGAAGGACAGTGGAGAGGTAGGAGGCAGTGACATGGATAAAGTTCACAGGAAGGGTGTAGGTCTGGAGCTTGAAAAGGAGTCCAGAATGTCATACACAGTCATAGGCATTCTGGAGATCAAGGGAAACAAAAATAGCAGAAAATTACCAATATGCAGCAACCAGTTGCAAAATCATGTTTTAGTTATTCACTTTTGCAAATCGATTTCAACTGATTAACAGCCATCATCAGTGCTACAAATACAAGAATAAAAATAATTAATAACAGTGACCAAATGAATAAATGTTCATACAGCAACGTAAACTAATTGAATATATATAGATGCATTAAAACATTTAAAGTTGATGTGGGTTTCCAACAGAAGTACAAGGATAGCATGCCAACAGGGTCAAGAAAGGAGTAATGAAGGGCGCCAAAACAGAAATAACTATCATCCATTTAATGCACCATTACACACGCACATGATGATATATGAGACATTATGACAAACAGTGTGCATAATGAAGGCCGCACAATTTTACCAATGTAAGAAATTAAAATAATACTAGCATAAAATTAACTAAAGTGCCTTGAAGGAAATATTTGTGAGAACGCGACAGGGCTGGAAGGGAGGAGGCAACACAATACTTAACTCAGGGGCACCAAAACAAACAACAGACACCAGGCCGGGCCAACAATGGACACGTAAGGCACGCAACTACTCTCTCCGTTGCGGTTCCGCGTGTTCCACCCAAGTAATAGCTACCTGAAACGTTATAATACTTGGAACAGTACACCAGTGATCAGCAAATTTAAAAAAACAATAACACTACAAAAAGATACAATAATTTAAGAAAATCACATCATATGAGTATGAGCTTAAGGTCTTTCAGTAATTAACAGATTACGAAGGGTAAAGGGGCATGTGGCACTATTAAATCTTGCGAAATTACACTACCATATTTCTCAGTACCCAAGTTGCAATTAACACAACAAGAATTAAATCATTTAAGTAATAATGTTACTTTAAAATAATAATAAAATTATTTCATACAAAATAGGACCAAGAATGGCCCAATCAGTACTCCCCAGTGAAGCAGTTCACACAAATGGTACTCCACGGCTTCGAGCATGCAGCCCCATACAAAATGAAACACAACAACAGCGACCCGGGGTACTACCAGAACAATGAGGCAGTAAACCAAAATCATACTAAGCCAAAACAAGGACCGACCTTTAAAATAACGAGACCTAGCCCATGCGGGACAACAGACCAAATTCTGGGAAATCCATAAGAAACCTCAGCCAACTTAATACCAAAACAACAATTTATGAACAATATGCAAGATACAAGACCTCTCAGTCCAAAGGCTTCTGTTTAGTTGCGAAGGTGGCTCCGACCCGCCTGCTGAGGAGTGAAGCGTCATACCGAGTGCCGAATCAAGCTTAACCTTCGTTAACGGAAAGCGGAGGCACCACAAGACAAAATAAACTCCAATCTAACGGCGCAAGGCAAACTCTAAGGAGTGCCACTCGAAGAATATGCACTTGAATCAAACATAAAGCACCCAGACTAACGTGCCGCTCAACGGCGCACTTCCATCACCAGCGTCTAGTAGAGTACGGAGAGCAGCGTAGCCCATCGATATACATCCATGGGACGGTAAACGAGGATAGCAATCCCAGCGACGGAGAGACAGGAGGACGAAATGACATCCTGCCGCACATAGAAGGTATTTCAAACTCAGGCTCGACAAACTACAACAGGCGAGATTTTGCTCCCCTTGCCAACCAAGTTAAATGGCACACCACGCCGCTGTCCACACTATTAACTGTAAAGTCACGGTCCGGTGTTCCCATCGGGCCCCACTCGGCGTCCAGCTGCAAACAACCCCAGTCGAGCCGAACTGTCTTCACGCCAAGGCAGCCACCTCTTCCCTCCTCACACGCCTCCAGCTCAGCCCCGGCCAGCGATCACACACGGAACCAACCGCCTAACGCCAAAGTGCCATCTGAGTGAAAACTCAGTACTAAGATCGGTACGGACTTGGAAATAAGCGAGCACCATAACAAAAATGAACATACAAATTTACCTTTCAACCAATATTTGCCCTGAGTAGTAATACTGTCTTAAGCAGAGGTCAAACAAAGTGACAGATCGAGAATTGACTATGACAATGAGAAACCATAAGGGGGCGCTGCACAGCAAATCCACCCTCTATGCGAAACGATATGGCTCAAATAAAAATGAGAAGAAGAAGAAAGAAATATGACATACAAAGTGAGGTAAAATATAACTTTTTTTTCTTATTGGTATTTTTACACCTGATACAGGTAGGCCAGCAGCGGCATACTA